>NC_043701.1:107080123-107093000 GCF_006229205.1 Suricata suricatta | reverse complement strand
TCTCTCTCTCTCTCTCTCTCTCTCTCAAAAATAAATAAAAACATTTAAAAAATTTAAAAAATCACATCTGACGAGAAAGAAAAGATTATAAATGTAAAGATTTGTGCTACACGGTGCCTTTTCCTCAAAGCATGTACAGTCTCCTATAGCTGCTCTGTCAGCCCACCTTTCCCTGTGAAATGAGAACAGACTGGGGATACCCGACACCCTGAGGCAAAAAATGAACATCCCGGGCGATTAAAAAGAAGCCTGACATCTTTGTTCTGAGTCCCAAGCACCAAGAAATCACCTTGAGCAGTTGCAAAATGCAAAGAACAGTATTTGCAGTACCTGTGTTTCTTTTAACGACAAAAGCTTCACTAAGTCACAGCCTGGTCACTCAGGAATGGGGATTTGGGCATGTCAAAAAAGAATTTCCTGGGGCGGCTGGTTGGCTCAGTCGGTTAAACACTCAACTTTGGCTCAGGTCATGATCTCATGGTTCGTGGGTTCGAGCCCTGCATCGGGCTCTGTGCTGACGGCTCAGAGCCTAGAGTCTGTCTTCGGATTCTGTGTGTGTGTGTGTGTCTCTCTCTCTCTGACCCTCCCCTGCTCATGCTGTTTCTCTCTCTCTCAAAAATAAATAATAAAAAAACATTAAAAATTTAAAAAAAAAGAATTTCCTTAGAGCAGATTACCAGCTAGACCACGATACAGGGAATGGCTATTTTCCTTAGGACTTCCTCGGCCTATTGAGAAATGCCCATTTGTAACTAACCGAAATACTCATCACCAATACCATTCACAGCCACAGCCTTATTTATTCATCATGTTATGGCTGAATCCGTGAGAACTGGGGGTGGAGGACCCCAGCCCCCAGAGCTCCCTGTGTCCCCCAGAAATACCCAACATCTGGGGTCCAGCTCACCACGCATGCGTGAGGGGGTGAAGGCGCACAGAACAGGGACTCGTTCCCTTCAGTGCTCCCTGCCCCGTACATGCCTGGAAAGAACTCACACAGACACACTCCCATATACGGCAGTCCCCTGGCTTCTCACTCAGCCCTGAGGGTGGGGTTCGGGGTTCGGGCTGTGACATTCATGGTAGGCCAGTCTGGGGTAAGCCTCCTAACCCCAAGTTAGGACACACTCCGCTTCCCATAGTCTCCACCTTTATGCCTCTTGTTGGCCACTGGCCGATGCTGCTTGGTCACCTCGAGTCCCCTCCTAATAGGAATTCAGTCTGATGTCACAACAGTGGAACTTAACAACTCCATTCCCTGGGTCCTGAGGGAAAATCCATCCCTTGAAGCCCAGCTATGAGGGGACACTGCTATGCGGGTCCTCTGCCCTTGGCTGGCGGTGTGTGGAGGCTGGATCACTGCAGTCACTCTGTCCTGGGACAGAGCAGGACAGCCAAAGATGCTCTCCAGATACCCACCCCCTGACCCTACGAGCCCAGGGCAATGGGACTCAGCCTCAGCAGGCCGGAGGCGACCACCAGCACGAATCAACACACAAAACGTAGTTGTGAGTGACATGAGGGCAGGAACCTGGACGTGCAAGTTTAGGTGCAGGTGTGTCATTTCAGCCTCACCCCGATTCCCTCCGCAAATAATAGGTGTTCGGCCACAGTTGCTGGGAGAACAAAAGTAGATTTAGGTCATGTTCCAGAAACTACCAACGGTGGTGTGCTGCCCCCCCCTTTTTTTGTAATTTTAGTGTTTTGCTCTTTCTTTCCACCTTTGTTGGTTCAATTTTTAAACAGAAGATGTGCTGGAGAGGAGCAGAGGCAGGGGAGGGGAGGATGGGCCCAGCCTAGAGGGTGACAGATTGCATGTCCGCACGCCAGCGCTCCTCCCTGCTGTTTGCGGGTGTGAAAGCGTGGGCCTCATCCGCACCCCCTCCCGAGCGGTGCATCTGTGCAGTCTGCCCGTGGGCGAGCTCCTGTCCTGACCCCTGGATGGCCGGTAGGTGGTGACTTCGGGCCTCCTCTCCCAGCTCGGAGCTCCAGGAGGCCCTTGGAGACCCTTAGACATGGACAGGGGATGGAGGTGGTCTGGGGACAGCCCTTAGGGCGCCTTTAATTAACTTAATCCCCTAACCACAGCCTTTAAATAATTGAGTGCCTTGGTAACCAGTGTTCAAACATTTAAAGAATTTTAGCTCCAAGAGTGCTTTTAACTTTTAAGTTCTAGTTTCAAACATTCCACTGTGCCTCCTGCTGAGTCACAGGCTCAGGGGAGACATGGAGGAAACTCGGTGTTTGGGGACAGAAAGGCACACCTTAGAGCATCCATGAGTCTCTGGGGGCCGTGTTATTCAAATGACATCATTTCAGATGGCAATCATGGCACACGTAAAAACAAGCAGAAGAAATGGAAATTACTCAGTTTTCCGAGGCACAGGATAAGTTCACCATCTGTCACAAACTGCAAATGCCCTTATTTGAAGGCGATCGACCTCCTAAAATTCTGAGATCGATCTCTTGTGGAAAAAAAAAATTATATGTTTTTCTTATTTGCTTTCTAAAACCAGGAAAGACCTACACTGATTTCTCGGTAATTTATTTAATGTTAGCTGCTCCTAAAAACCGCACTGAAGAAGAGATTTATTTATTGTTTTCTCTGGACTACACAGCATACGAATGTTAAACTGGACGATTATGTCAAATACTAAATATCCTGTTGTTAAATTTTTAAGAAAAGATGAAGCAAATCTTCCTGCCCCGCCCCCTAGTTTTCCATACAGCCTTATATACTATTAAATTAGAAAATAATATTACAGTTTAGAGACTGTTTCTTAGCCCGGAAGTTGAAGTATCTAAACTATGGTTCACTAAATGTATCAAATGGCAACTTGGCCAAGAGAGTTCACATGTCCCACCTTCTCTCTCTTCTCTACCTGTGGCCACGCTATTATTTTTCTAGGCCACTTGTGGCTTCCCTTCTCCTTGACCTGGCCCTGCACTGACTTCTGCCAGCCGTGATGGCTTTCTCGCAGCACCTCCAATATGGGCACTTTGTTCTAGAACACTTCCCCAGATAGCACTCCCACCTCCTTTGCTTCTTTTTTTTTTTAATTTTTCTTTTTCTGTTTTTTATTTATTTTTGAGAGACAGAGAGAGACAGCATGAGCAGGGGAGGGTCAGAGAGAGAGGGAGACACAGAATCTGAAGCAGGCTCCAGGCTCTGAGCTGTCAGCACAGAGCCCAACGCGGTGCTCGAACCCACGAACCGCGAGATCATGACCTGAGCTGGCCCAACCAACTGAGCCACCCAAGCGCCCAGCACCTCCTCTGCTTCTTGACTCAAATGCCATTTACTCAGTGAGGCCTTTTGTGACTTCCATATCAGAGACCACTGTCCTGGACACACCCCCACCACACACACCCCGAGGCTTCCGATCTCCTTGGCTTCCCTCGCTGTAGGTTGTGGCTTCTTAGCACTCTATCCCCGCGCGCTGTGCTGTGCATTTACGCAGCTCAGTGTACCTCCTGTGCCTCTTCACACAAAACGTAACACTTCTGACACCTCTGGTCGCCATATGCGTGGATGGTTTTTTTCTCCACCACAAGCAATTTTCTGTGACAGCAGCTGGCGTCCCGCGAGTCAGCCCAACTGTGACACTATCTACTTGAAGATGGTGTCAGATCCCTACAGGTAGGTGAAGGACTCACTCAGCCCTGCAAGGCTGTCCTCACTTCCAAAGTCAAGTCCAAGCTGTTGGCTCTACTTCTGACTTAGCGGCTATAAATCAGAGAAAGTTCCCACAATCCCTTCCTCAGGGTCCGTTAATTTGCCAACAGAGCTCGGCAAAACAGTCTATCTGCTAGATCACCGGCTCATCATAAAAGGATGGGGCTCAGGCACATCTGGACGGAGAGATGCACTGGGCAAGTTGGGAGGGTCCCAAGGCAGGAGCTTCTGTCTCCGTGGACTTGGGGCGTGCCCCCTTCCTGGCATGGATGTGTTCACCAACCTAGAAGCTCCCAGAATTCCGTGCTATCGGGATATTTATGGAGGCTTCTTCATGATGGCATGAAAGATCATTAACTCCATTTCCAGCGTCCCCCCTCTCTGGATGATGGGGTGGGTGGGGCTGAAAATTCCAGACTTTTAATCATGGCTTGATCTTTCTGCTGAGCAGCCCTCAGCCTACAGCACACGCAACAAAAGATTCTCCTAGGGCTCTTATCAGGAATTTACAAAGCTTTTAGGAGCTCTGTGCCAGGAACCTGGGGCAGAGACCAATGTATATTTTCCATTACCTCCCCCTTAATCATCTTATTTACAGAATCTCCTTCCTCCTACTACATAGACATCCAGGAAGGCAAGATCCCCCGGTGGCTGCAGCAGTACCTGGTAAACTTAAGTGCTCAATAAATATTCACTCAAGAATGTATGCCTTTCTCCTCGCTTTAGATCACTTAGAGCCTCCCACAGTCACTGAGTATATGCAAGGCACTCGGATATCACCTTTTATATAAATAACAGGTAAGAGGTCAGTTAAGCAATGTGAGCCTCTGTTTCCTTATCAAGGTAATGAAATTATATCTGAGGGCTCTTGAAAATGAGTAACATCTTTAGAAAGCTCTTCGCTTTCCAGAAGAGGAAACAGATTCAGACCCGGGAAGAAACGTGCCTTCCTTTGCATTTAATGAAGACCTACTGAGTGCTAGGGATGCAACAACATGAGACCAAGACGGTGTTCCTTCCCAAGACCACCCTGGCAGGAAGAGAGACGTGCAAACAAATAATTTCAGCCCAAGGTGGTAAGTGTTGTGCCGGAAGAATGGAATAGTCAGTATCAGGCGGTAAACAAGACGTGGAGAACCAGCAGGCAGAGTAGAAAGAGCGAAAACAAAAGGGGTACCCTCCTGGGAAACTAGGGTGCACAGCCAGATTCTGTGCAGCCCCCGGGCCTGTGTGTGCCCAGCTCAGAATGCTGCAGGGTGGCACTCTTGTCTTCTCTGGGACAAGGGTGTCTCTCCCACCTCCCTTCCTCAGTGCACCTTTGGACTAGAGGTCTCCTTCTGTGCTGCAAACCAGAGCTTGAATAAACCTCAAAAGGCCTCCATGAAGCTGAGTGGAGAGGAGGGGCGAAGGCACCACCTTGAATAAACAGCTTAATGTGGGTCACCATGCCACCTAAGCATGAACAGGGGATGAGCATTTATGTTAGCCCTACAAAGTTTTTGTTTTTTCAATTGAAGTATAATTAACACGCAACGGTGCATTGCTTTCAGGGGTACAACACGGTGATTCAACCAGCCTATACTTCAGTTCTTATTTCCCTTTTTTAAATGTTTTATTTATTTTTGAGAGTGAACAGGCAGGGAACCCGCAGAGGTGGGGGCGGGGGAGGAGAGGATCCGAAGCTGGCGCTGTGTTGACAGCAGAGAGTCCCAGGCGGAGCTCGAACTCAGGAACCGCGAGATCATGACCTGAGCCAAGTCAGACCAACGGAGCCACCCAGGTGTCCCTCAATTCTTATTCTTAATATGCAATCCACTGACCACACTCGGAGAAATAAAAACTCGCATTTTTAAAAAAATTGTATGTTTTTGTGTTTTCTGCTCGGCACCCATGAACCAGGCTTATATTGACTTTACATTACCTGGGTCACTGAGTCCGTGGGGGGTTTCTGCCTAAACCTTATCACCAGGTACCAATACCTAAATCTACAAAAGCTTCCAAAAGCAGGCTCTCGACTCAGAAAGTCAACCTGAGCCAGAGCACCCAGTGCAGTCTGTATCTCTGATAGGGGAATCAAGCAGATAGTAGGCAATGAGGAAACACGGCCAAAGTCAAACACAGCCCAACTAATCTCTTTAACATAAGAACCGATTCTGTTTTACAGATTAAAGAACAGAATGTGAGCACAACCAGAAAATACTAGACTGCTGGTCTGTTTCACACACACGGAGAGAATCAAGGTCCTTCCGGTTCTACTTCCTCTGTGCCTCTGAAGCCCCTTCTACCCCATTCTTCACTTTGGCCTTGGGTCAGAGGCACAGCCCTTTACTGATGGAGAGCAGCAAGGAATCCACCCAGAATGAACAAAGAAGTCAGAGCACAAACTGGGTCTGGGAGACAGAAGCATCACTGAAGTCTAGAGGACACCCCCGAACGTTGCATGCTTTGTGGGAACTGTTGGCTTCCACCGGAAACAAACAAGGTGATCTTAGCGCAGTCAGCAGAGAAGAGAAGGACTTCGGTAGTTCCTGGATTTGGTTGCAGTTGGGATCGAATGAAGTTTCTTGAGAATAAAATCAGGCACAGTGCAATTCTATGCCAAAGAGAGGGTATGCTACAGATGATCTCTCTGTTCTGGAAACTAGCTTGTGGGAAGTCAGACCACATGAAATCGCCATATGGGTCAAAAGAGTGAAGCACTAGCAAGTTCACATGCTCCAACTTTCGAGTCCTCTTCTGACTACAGACAACAGATGGCCCTCCCCACCCCCCACAGCAGTCCAAGGAGCAGTGCCATAAAACAACTTGTCCTGAAAGGCACCAGATTTCCTACTGGGTTACTGGTACAGGAGAAAATTACATTCTCAACAAGATTTACAGTTCTGTCATAAAAGCAATCGCATAATTTCTTTTAAGTTATTATAATTTATAATGGCAACAGTATGTTCCAAGTGCCATAAAACAGGCATAGATCATAGCAAATTTATAGTTTGGGGGGGAAAAAACCCTTCAAAATGCTAAAGATCCAATGTTTCATTTACAGGGATGGGCTTACACATGAGTATTAGGAAATACTAATACATACTCTCTTTGACCATTAGTGGGAGGAAATGTATCTGGGATTTATTACACATTTCTCCCCCTTCTTAAGTGGAGGCATGTTGAAGTATTACTCTTGATCATTCGGGGATATCGATTATTACAATGTGTTCTAAAATAATGGCATCTTACTCATGCAGATGGAGTTGTTGGCATGAAATACGTGGCAAAGACATAAAATTCATGGTTCTCGTGTTCTTATATTTGTTTTTTTTTGTTTGTTTCTTTGTTTTAGTACCACTCACAAAAACCCAAAACCAAAACAGTATTTCTGTATTAGCTCACTAAGGCTTCCATAAAAAAGTACCACAGACTGGGTGGGTTCAATAACAGAAACTCATCTTCTCATGGTCCTGGGGGCTAGAAGTTCAAGACCAAGGCACTGGCAAGCTCGGTGCCTTCTGAGGTCTCTCTCTTTGCCTTGCAGATGGAACGTTCTCATTGTGTCCTCATTTTAACTTAATCACTTTTTTTTTAAATGTTATTTATTTTTGAAAGAGAGAGTGTGAGCGGAAGATGGGTGGAGAGAGAGGGAGACAGAGGATCCAAAGCAGGCTCTGCGCCGTCAGTGCAAAACCCAATATGGGGCTCGAGCTTATGAACTGTGAGATCATGACCTGAGCTGAAGTCGCGGATGCTCAAGGGTCTGAGCCACCCCGCAACACATTAGCCACTTCCTTAAAGGCCCTATCTCCAAATACGTAGTCACAGTTTGAAGCACAAGGGCTAGGACTTCACCATTCGAATTTTGGAGACACATTCAGCCCACAACAACCCCCTCTGCCTAGACACTATGCAAATATCAAGCTCTTGACCCAGACACATGTGGACTCAAATCAAGGCCACCTCACGACTAGTTTGGTGACCTAGGTAAGGTTCCTTGACCTAAATTTTAGTTTCAGCCTCTTTTAAACACCTCAGTAGCTCCTTGAGATAGGGGTACACATAAAGTGTTCAATAAAAGTTTGTTTTTAATAACATCACTTTATATTTCTGACTTTTTTTTAATTAAAAAATTTTTTTTATACATTTATTTATTTTTTGAGAGATAGAGTGAGACAGAGCATGAGTGGGGAGGGTCAGAGAGAGAAGGAGACACAGAATCTGAAGCATGAAGCAGGCTCCAGGCTCTGAGCTGTCAGCACAGAGCCCGACGCGAGGCTCAAACCCAACAACTGTGAGATCAAGACCTGAGCCAAAGTCAGATGCCCAACCGGCTGAGCCACTCAGGCGCCCCTCTTTCTGACGTTTAAAGTAGTTGTCTTTTTGCAACCTCTGGCTTAGGCTTGCTTATAGCTGTGCGTTTCCTTCTTTAATTGGCCAGGGGCTCCGAAGCAGATAATTAAATTTGTCAGAATTAAACATAAAGGCACCAAATTAAGACCAAAGGCTCTTCTGTGCATAAAGAGCACAGACTTCAGTGGGATTTCGGATCTCTCTTCCAGGTTGATAGTTTGCTTGTTTGTTTCTGGTGGAATTCCTTTCCTCATTGGCATTGCTGTTCCAGATCTAATACAGTATTTACCAAGCATGTTAGATAAGGCAATTCCAATGTGAGATGGGGCTTTGTCACCATTCCAAAAAAAAAAAAAAAAAGCGGGGGTGGGGGGGCAGTGGTGTCACAGATTAGACCAAAGTCTAGTGCCATCCTACAATAAACAACCATTTGCTTTGGAAATGCTTGGGATGGTAGCTACTAATTTACATGCTGCATATCCCTAAAAAATTTAACCAACTAATTTTCTTGAATGCTAAACTGTCTTCTGGAAAGTTCTCCAAAAGGAAGGACAGCCATTAGCACTCCTCTGGCTTAGAGTTCCTTTTAAGGCTTATTCTAAAGCAGGATTCAGTCAACTCTTTCTGCAAACGGCCAAGCTATAAATAGTTTAGGTTCTGGGCCCACATGGCTTTTGTCAACAATAAGCAACTCTGCCACTGCAGTGGGAAAGCGGCCCGAAATGATACCAAAACCGTTGTACACCAACCCGAAGGTTTTATGGACGCTGAAATGTGGCTCTTGTAAAACCTTAATGTGTCAGGAAACATTAGTGGCGAGGAACAGAGAAAGAAGAAGACACAGAATCCGAAGCAGGCTCCAGGCTCTGAGCTGTCAGCACAGAGCCCGATGTGGGGCTCGAACTCAACCAACCTTGAGATTATGACTTGAGTCAAAGTCAGATGCTTAAATGACTGAGCCACCCAGGAGCCCCTCTTTTGATTTCTCTTTAGCCAACTGATAATATGAATACCATTCTTAGTGTGGGCCACATAGAAACAGGCAGTGGGGTCAGATTTGACCCATGTAGTTTGCCCACTCTTGTTAGATTCTAAAAGCTCAACATGTATCTGTTGTTAACAATAACCCAGTTTTCCTACTGAAAATGGTTTGAAAGCTAAGGGTCAATCTGGAACGCCTGTTTCCTTCTCCCACCTTCTCTTCCTGAAACCAACCAATGCCGTAGCACCTCCCTACCTACCGAATCAAAGGCCACTGTAAAACAAGCCAAATTAAGTTTATTTTCTGAGCACTTTATTTTTTATTTATTTTTTTAAGCTTATTTATTTAGGGGTACCTGGGTGGCTCAGCCAGTTAAGAAGCATCTGAGTCTTGGTTTTGGCTCAGGTCATGATCTCGAAGTTTGTGGGTTTGGGCTCCACAAGGGGCCCGGTGCTGACAGTGTGGAGCCTGTCTGGGTTTCTCTCTCTCCCTCTCTTTCTCTGTCCCTCCCCCACTCATTCTCTCCGCCTCTCTCAGAAATAAATAAACTTAAACATTTTTTAAAAAATAAAGTTTCTTTTTTTTTTTATTCTGAGAGAGTGTAAGCAAGAGAGGGGCAGAGAGAGAGGGAGAGAGAGAATGCCAAGCAGGCTCTGTGCTATCTGGGCAGAGCCAGGTGTAGGGCTGGAACACATGAACCACAAAATCCCACCTGAGCCGAAACCAGGAGTCAGATGCTTAACTGACTGAGCCACCCAGGTGCCCCCCCTTTTCTGGGCATTTTAAATAAAAGTTTCAAAACCTCTCTTCATAACTGGGGATACGGCAGCATCACGATGCGTGGCACCATGTTTACGACTGGCAGCAACAGGGACTGAGCTATCATTCAGAGCCCTATTTACAACACAGCAAAAAAATGTAGCATGCACACAAACTGTATTTTTACCAAATATTGGCATGATATAACCTTGCTTAGGCAGATGAATAAAGTAGGAAACTTAGAGGGGCGTCTGGGTGGCTCAGTTGGTTAAGCGTCCAACTTCTGCTCAGGTCATGATCTCACAGTTCGTGGGTCCGATCCCCACATCAGGTTCTGGGCTGACAGCTAGCAGAGAGCCTGGAGCCTGTCTTTGGATCCTGTGTCTCCCTCTCTCTCTGACCCTCCCCTGCTCACGTGGTCTATCCCTCTCTCAATAAATAAATAAATACATAAATAAATTTAAATTAAAATTTAAAAAAAGGAAACTTACAGTAAACTGACATGTCCTTAATGGTTATTAATTATTTCTTACTTCCCAAGTGTTCCGTACTCCTTGAAAAAAAAAATCGCAGTATAAAAGGTATATGGGAAATGCCTCAGTCTATAATGCCTCCTTTTATTATTCTACAGTCTTTCCCTTTGAAAAGGTAAAAGTGTACTTTCCCTTTCCATGCTCATACGGTTCCCATGCAGGTGTTGCTATACATTTTTTTAATCAAGGAAAAGTAAAGAGACGTTCAGTGGTTTGAAATAATTCCCAGAGCCCTTGGCAGAGCAGAGACTGATGATCATCCCTGAATCACAATCTAAGTCTTTCTACAAAGAGACCACAAAGACTTTACCCAGCTTGGACTTTGTGAGATTCTGCCGTAGGCACATCCCCAGTTCTGTATTACAGTGAAGGCTACCCAGAACGGGAACTTCATAATCCCCACCGGCACCATTCTAGACGAGCCAGGGTTGACTGTCCTGACTGAGTGGGCGACCATTAGCTCATGAATCCACCATGACAGTGTCAAGAAGAGTTAAAGGAGCCAACAAACCACAACCACAGCGTGCCTCGGATCCACCCGAGAGAGAAGCAGGAACCTAACTCCAACTCAAGTCGTCTGAGGCCGTGTTTTGCCAGAACATGGAACATCAAAACGTGTCAGCTGCCGGGTCAACACAAAACCAGAGGAGAGTATCTTTTGATGTAGGGAATTCTGAAGTTTGCTGGAACTCTATCTGCATTAATAAAGTCAATTCTCTCAAGGACAAGAATTCATTGATTTGCTAATTTTATGAACTGAGAGGCACCTTTTTTCATCTAGTTTATCCTTAAATGCCCCTTGCACGGATTTCCTAAATGAACTTTTGTTTCGCATGAATACAGACTTTCTTAGGAACTACAATGTAATCCGAATACCAATAATAAGACATCTGTCCCCAACTTTTTTTTCAAACAGGAACTGCATTTTTCCTAATTTAAAATAAAGGGGGGAGGAGACGGAATCTAAGAAATAACGGTCTATTTGAGATGTAAATTTGTATTTTTTGAGATTTAGTTATCTTCTTATGATGAGATTCTACACCAGCTGTGCTTCCGTTCTTAACATACCATTACTTAGAAGGCACTCAAAGTGGTAAACTTTACAGAATATTTACTCAACACTGTGACCCAGTTGTGGACTCTCTGCAGCCCAGTGGAAATAGTTCTGCAGAGAATGAATGATTCTCAATTCAGAACAAATAAATGTCCTTCAAAGGAAAAGCATGGGAACTTCTAAATGTTCCCTGGAAGGGACCCAGCTGAAGACAATGGAAGCGGCACTGGGGAAATAAAGCTAAAGAGTGGCGTTGGCAAAGCTGAAAAGTAAGATAATGCATCTCGGTTAGGGCTAAGTTTAACACGGTTTTTAACATATCACAGTACAAGCTAGAATTCAAGTTTAGTAATTCACCTCAGACTTCTCAAGCATCGTTTTACAGGATCTAGGTGGAAAGAGTACTAGTAGTAGGTACCACTTATTACCAAAACAATCAAGTGGGTTTAGGCCAAGGGGATTATGAACAAATAAACCCTGGGAGGTGTCGAGGGGGTGGAGTGATGCAACAAGAAGTTGATTCACCTGCAACGGAGGTGGGGGCGGGGGCGTGTCCAGGACTCCGGGCAGGGATCGCTCGAGGCCCGGATTCCAGGACTCCACACTGGGAACTACGAAGTGTGTGACCTTGTGCGCGCCGAGACGTATTGTTCAAACATCTGATCTCGTGGATAAAAAGGGGACTTCGCTGAACATTCTTTGAGATACTTTCCAGGGTTCAAACATCAATTTATAAATATCGCCAAGCCCGTGTGTGTGCCCCACTTAGCCGCTGGGAAAATTCAGCCTTCATTCATCTAATCCGGCACTGTAAGGGCGCCCCGGGGTACTTGCCGGTCTCGGCTTTCACCCGAGGGCGCTTCTCCATTCGGGAGCGTCCTGCTGGGTGAGTAGTGCGGGGGGTGGGGGGGAAGAGTCGCTGCGAAGTTTAAGGGGGGCCTCGCACACCTGAAGTTGAAAAAAACTGCTGAATCAGGGTGCCCCCATTTTGCCTGATCCTAGGCAGTCGGATGCTCCCTTCCCTCACCCCTCCTCCTACTCTGAAAAGAAACCGGATCCGCCTGTGCGCTCGGAGGTCACCTGCGAAGAGCAGAGTGATGTCACTCGGCTACCCCCACAGCCTCCCCCCCCCCAAAAGCAAAGAGCCGAGAAATCTATGCATCACCAGAAGAGAGGGCACCCTCGGGAAGGTGACCCTCCAGCGCGGCCTCGGCCCTGCGGGACGGGGTCGGGAGGAAGGTGAGCGCATTCGGAGCAATGGATAGTTTGCATCATCCCCTCGCCTCGCCGCGCGGCGACCGGGACCATCCAGATCCCGTTCTGGTGCAGGGCATCGCGAAAAGCGGGACGCAGCCCGCGAAGTCCCCCGCAGCCAACCGGGCCGAAAGCTTCGGGGACCACTTCCCGAGAGTTACGGGGAGACAACACCCAAGGCGGGTTCCGCGGCCACCGCGCCGGCTTCCGGCTCTGCCGGGTGTGTGCGCCACAGGAGGGCCCGGGGAGGTGCCCGGGCGCCGGGCGGCGGGCCGGGGGTGGGG
>NC_043701.1:107048123-107080023 GCF_006229205.1 Suricata suricatta | reverse complement strand
GGCCCGCCGCCCGCCGCCCCTCGGCCCCGCCCCGACAGCCCAGGCCCCGCCTCAGGACCGCCCTAGTGCTGCCTCCGGACCGCTCTGGTCCCGCCCCGCCGCTCAGGACAGTCCAGGCCCCGCCTCTGGATCGCCCTGGCCCCGCCTCCGGACCGCCGCCCACTCCTCCAAGCGCACAGTCCGCGCTCCCCGGCAGCGCCGTCTGCCTGCGGTTGGCTCGCCCTGGAGAGGTTTTTCTTCCTTCTTTTCCTGTTCCCTCGCACTATAAAAAGGCCCCGATGATGTGGCGCTGACGTGGTTGGCAGCTCAGGTAACCCGCGAGTCGGCAGAGACCGCGAGGCAAACTTGGCTGGAGCGCCGGGGCTGGGCACGCGGTCCCGGAGCCCCCACCCTGCGCCGGGTCCCGCTGCGTCCTCCCCCAAGTGTAACCAAACCAGAGCGACCCACGGGCGGCGTGTGCGCGGGCGGCGTGTAGCGTGTGGCAGTGCGCTGCCTGTCCAAGCCTCCGGCTCCAGCCACACTTGCTTGCCCCCTAGATTTTGTTACTCAAATCCTGCATTACCAAATAGCAAGCGATGGAATTCTTTCCTTCGTCTGCCTTCTTGGCCGGCCCACGGGCTCGAGCAATCCGGTGCCAATGCGGATGGTGAAAATTTCACAACCTCAGGGGTGGAAGCACCTTAGATCATAGAAGTTCTCTACCACCCACCCACTCACTCGCCTCCTCCCAAAAAGAATCTGAGAATAGAAGAGAGTTTTGGAAAAGCCATATTTCTGAACTCTAGCTCTTTAAAAATGAAGAGGGAAGAAAGCTCCCATTATGTCAACAAGCAGAAGAAACTGAACTTTAGAGTGCTCTTTTTCAGGTGACAGGGTCAGTGAACCACTTTTTTTTAAGGTGACAGTGGGTGACAGTAAAAATTGGCACACCCTTCTGGAAAGGCAATTTGGCAAATGCTTCTAGAGCCTTGGAGGTTTTCTGTACTCTGACTCCATGATCTGTCCTAAGAAAAAATAATCAGAGAGGCAAAGCTTTATAGACAAGGCTGTTCATAAGTAATATATATGTATATATGTACATGTATATTATATATATGCAATACATGTGTATATATTATGAAATAATTATCAGTAATGTTCCAAATAGAGGAATAAATCAATTATGGTATCTCTATAGGGTGGATATCATATAGCTATTAAAGATTTGTTTCAGAGTGCCTGGGTGGCTCAGACGGTTAAGCCTCCAACTCTTGATTTCGGTCAGTTCATGATCTGATGGTTTGTGAGATCAAGCCCCGCATCAGGTTCTGTGCTGACAGCATGGAGCCTGCTTGGGATTCTCTCGCTCTCTCTCTCTCTCTCTCTCTCTCTCTCGCTCTCTCTCTCTCTCTCTCTCTCTCTCTCTCTCTCTCTCTCTCTCTCCCTCTCTCTCTCTCTCTCTTTCTCTCTCTGCCCTTTCACCACTCTCTTGCATGCATGTGAACTCTCTCAAGATAAACAAACAAAAGATGTGTTTGAAGACTATTGAAGCAGAAGCAGTTGTATGAAATGAGTAGATGCAGTCTTATGTATAGAATCTCAGCTGTCTTTGGGTGATAATGGAGTACATAAGTGACTTTTATTTCTTGTATGTTTTTAAGGTTTTCAGATTTTCTGCCGAAATTTCTTTTTCCATGTAGTTGATCTGTTAGGCAGGTGCAGTTCTATTTTACAAGACAAAATACACATACATAACTCATGAGATAAAATAACATGATTGCTGTTTTCAGCCTTTAAGTTTTGAGACAGCTTTTTATGCCCTGACAGACAGATACCTGGAACAACATGCATCTGGATTATGCTGAACTTTACAAATCATCGTTAGAAGTTTTCTTCAGATGGGGGCGCCTGGGTGGCTCAGTCGGTTAAGTGTCCAACTTCGGCTCGGGTCATGATCTCACGGTTTGTGGGCTCGAGCCCCACGTTGGGCTCTGTGCTGACAGCAAGCCTAGAGCCTGGAGCCTGTCTTCAGATTCTGTGTCTCCCTCTCTCTCTGACCCTCCCCTGCTCACATGGTCTCTCTCTAAAAAATAAATAAAAACATTAAACAAAATTTAAAATAAAAGTTTTCTTCAGATGAATTTGTCATTGTCTCCCATATTTCACTGCTCTGACTTAGCCTCTACCTTAGTTCCATATTACAACTAGGCCAGGGATACCAAATATTTTCAAATCATATGTTACCCTCAGACTCTCGATAGAAATTGGAAATACCATGAGAGCGGTCTTGTGGGGACGAGGTCTTGCCGCACAGGGTGAGCTATGTTAAATGGAGCCTGGAGATGGGAGCGGGCTGAGGAGTGCGGGTATATGTGTGGTTTTGCCTCTCAGAGTTGACCTGCAACATGGGAACAGAGGTTGGCTCTCTCCCTCCTTGTTCTGGGCCCATTGCTCAGGACACAGTGTTCACCTGTCTTCAGGAAAGTTAGCTATCTCAGCAATGTCAATCAAGACTAAGACTTTTGTCCACTAGCTACCTCCTTCCTGTGACCATGGGAACTGGAGCTGACATCTCTGCCACCCTACTCCCACCTCAGCCTGGCAGTACAACGTTCCAAACATTTCTCAGAAAACAAAACAAAACAAAAAAGGAATATGGAAGAAAACTCAGAGGAAAGGGTCGAGATTCACAAGAAAAGAGAATAGGGAGATGGGAGGGGGTGCACTGGGCAAGAGAGGTAAAGGGGTGCTTTCTGCATTGGTGTTCACATAATTAGCGTAATTTGGAGACAAGTGACCAAGCTTTGTGAGAGACAAACTTTGCACTAGGCAGAGCCCTACAAGTCAATCTGACACGGAGCTAATGATCACCGTTGTGCGGTATGATAATTAGGCATCAGTGGCAAGCAGTTCCTGTAAATAGGTTCCCTCAACAGATTGACACAATGAGAACAATTTATAGACAGGGTAGCTCTCTAGGAAAATCTTTAACTTTCAAAAAGTGAAATTCACCAACACAGCGTTAGGGAAACCCAGCCAATCAGCGACAAGTACACAATGTTAGCATTTTTGGTTCCTTTTCCGGGTTTATATCCAAACGAATTGGAAGCAGGAACTCAAAGAGGCGTTATTCACAACAGTCGAGGGTTGGAAGTACCCCAGTGTCCACCAACAGATGAATGGATAAGCAAAATGTAGTATGAACTTACAATGGAGTATGTTTCAGTCTTTAAAAAGAAAGAAATTCTGACACATGCTACAGTGTAAATGAACTTGAGAACACTTACGTCAAGTGAAATAAGTCAATCACAGATGGATAAAAACGATATGATTCCCCTGTAAGATATCTAGAGTAGTCAAATTCACAGAGACAGAAAGTAGAAGGAATTGTGTTTGCCAGGGGCTGGGAAGAAAGAGGACCTAGGGAGTTAGTGTTTAGTAGAAACGGAGTTTTAGTTTTGCAAGGTGAAAAAAATACTGGAGATGGACAGTAGTGCTTCCACAATAATAGGAATGTGCTGAATGCCACTGAACTGCACACTTAAAAACTGGCTAAAATAGGGGCACCTGGGTGCCTCAGTTGGTTAAGAGGTCGACTTTGGCTCAGGTCATGATATCGTGGTCTGTGAGTTCGGGCCCCACATCAGGCTCTGTGTGGACAGCTCAGAGCCTGGAGCCTGCTTTGGATTCTGGATCTCCCTCTCTCTCTGCCCCCCACCCCCACTCATGTTCTGTCTTGCTCTATGTCTCAAAAAAAAAAGCTAAAGAAAAAAAATTTTTTTAAGTTGGGAAATAAAGCTTAAGGGATCTTTTTAAAAAACTGGCTAAAATAGTAAATTTTATGTTATGTATCTTTTAACATAGTTTTAAAAAAATGTTAGCATTGGGGCATCTGGGTGGCTCTGTCAGTTAAGTGCCTGACTCTTAATTTCAGCTCAGGTCTTGGTCCCAAGGTTTGTGAGATGGAGCCCCGTGTTGGGCTCTGCATTGACAGTGTGGAGCCTACTTGAGATTCTCTCTTCGTCTTTCTGCCCTTCTCCTGTGAGTCCTCTCTCTCTCTCCAAAATAAATAAATAAACATTTTTTGAAAATGTTAGCCTTTGGGTTGACAGTAGGAACGCGGTCTGGAAGAGTGGGCTAAAGCAATCCCACCAGCCAGCGTGCTTCAGGCTGTATCCCAGATGGGGATCCTTGAAGAAATAGACATCCTTCATCTCCAGAGAGAGTTGCGACAGTGTTGGGACAGTCCTGGGACAGTTTCTCTGTATAAGGAACCTCACTGACGTGGCCCATTCCCAGATGAGCTACACGTGGCTGGTGATGGATCTGGAAACTCAGCCTGGAGAAAAGGCAGGAGGAGTCCAGGCATTTGCCCCGAGGAAAAAGATTTAGGATGATCTGATAGCCGCATGTAGAGAAAAATATGAATAAATGTGAATTTATTTTGAGTGTCTTCAAAGGGCAGAGCTAGGACTAATGGGTATAAGACACAGAGTGTAGGACTTAGAAATCACAGGAAAAGAGGACATTCTCATCATGACGTGACCACCAATGGAACGAGCCGCCTCTAGAAACAGTGAGCTCCGGCCCTGACTAGAGCCGCGAGTGACAGATGTCTCTCCTTCAGGTCCTGCTGCCCACGCCGGCCTGTGACAGGCTGTCCGCCTTGGCCTGAGCGATGCTCTCAATTTCCCTGCTCTCACCTCTGTCTCTTAACCATGCCTCCAGTCACACTTTACCTGTGGGTGTTAAATCAATTGATCCCTGCTCACCTCTTATTCGACATGCCCTCCCTGGGTGCAAGGAATAAGGAGGGAAAAGAAAAGAAGATGGGGCTCTCCTGAAAGCAAAAGAAAGAGATCAAATAGAAGAAGGAGAGTCTGAAGTTGAAAGATTTTTTTTTAATTAAAAGAGCAATTTGAGAGAGTATTCTCTCTTTTTTTTTTTAATGTTTATTTATTTTTAAGAGACAGACAGAGTGCCAGGAGGGGAGCGGCAGAGAGAGAGGAAGACAGAATTTGAGGCAGACTTCAGGCTCTGAGCTGTTAGTGCAGGGCCCGACACGGGACTAGAACCCACGGACTGAGATCATGACCTGAGCCGAAGTTGGGCACTTAACTGATTGAGCCACCCAGGTGCCCCTAGAAAGTATTGAAATGACATCCATTGCTCTGCCCTGCCATTGGGATGGTGGTCCCCAACCTGAGCTGTGCACTTACCTCTGCCCCTGCCCCCCACCACACCCTGCCTCTGAGCTCCTGCTGACCCGAGCTGCGGTCACCGCCGGTTCACTGAGGGCTTCCTCGCTGTCTGGAACAGGCCCTGTGTCTGAGCAGAGTGGGATGGGCTCCCCCAGGCTTGGTTATCCCATGTTTCAGACGACAGTGTGGGAGGTTATGGCCCTAATACCAGAAGAGGGAGAGAGAGAAATAAAAAGAGTTGGACAGTATCTATTTTGCCTTTTGGAGTGGTCCAGCCTGGGTGCTTGTTATGTCAGTGCTCCCCCCGCGTGGCAGGACCTGCCAGCAAGCTCTTTGACAGCTCAGCACACAGCACGTCATAAACTATTGTGTTTGCACTCAGGACCCCA
Source organism: Suricata suricatta (assembly GCF_006229205.1). Taxonomy (NCBI): domain Eukaryota; kingdom Metazoa; phylum Chordata; class Mammalia; order Carnivora; family Herpestidae; genus Suricata; species Suricata suricatta. Next base: position 107,074,454 of record NC_043701.1, on the reverse strand, counting down.
AGTGTCCTCCAGGGGGCTTTCCAGCAGAGAGTGGCTTTATGCTGAAGGTCAGTGGTTTACCTTTTCAAGAGAAAATCTTCAAATCTGGGCACACTGAGATTCCCCCCCCCCCCCCCCCCGCCCGAGTATCCCTAAACTCTAGCGCCAGGACTTTAAATGAAGTCTGTAAATGCTCACTCCACACACTTCTGAGTTTGCTATATTAGTACCTTCCCTGGATCCTACAATAGTTGAGTTTCCTCCGTATCACACACCACTTCTGCTTAAACTTTTCTGTATCTCGAAGCCCCATCCAAAGCTGCCCCTCAGGTCACCTTCTTAAACTATCTAAAGACCCAAAACTCCATCTCTCCCCTCTCTGAATTCATGCTACACATGTGATCTGTTTGAGCCTCCAGGTCCCTGACATATGCCTCCCAGTGTTGTTCTAAGTACAGTGGACCCTTGAACAACGTGGGTTTGAACTTGGTAGGTCCACTTACAGATTTTGTTTTTCTATACAGTACAGTACTGTAAATGTGTTTTCTCACCCTCATGATTTTCTTAACACTTTCTTTTGTCTAGCTTACTTTGTTATAAGAATACAGCATGTAACACATACGAATACAAAATAGTATTAATCGACGAGTTTATATTATCGGTAAGGCTCTTGGTCAGGAGTTGGCCATTAGTAGGTAAGTTTTAGGAGAGTTAGAAGTTATTTGTGGATTTGCATCTGCACAGAGGACTGATGTCCTTAACCCTAGCATTGTTCAAGGTCAACCAGAGACACTTTGTCTTGCTTTGAGGGTAGGCTCTCTTAGGCAGAATTCCTGTGTCTCTTAGTTCTTTGTATCCTTGATAGAGCTCAGCAGTTTTTTCACATGATGTATATACCATAAATACCTTTGATTGTTTGATTAATAAATAATCACAGTGATTACACTTCCCCCAAGTAGGAAAAATTTGTTGAGTGAGAAATATTTTTAGAACCATGGTCAACTACCTGTGTTTATGCAATAAGTATTTGTTATTGCTTTCAAAGTGAGGAATCTGGTTCTTAGCACAAGGACTTGCCTGAGGGGCCCTAGACAAGGAAATGATTTCTCTCTGGGCTAATATTGTTCTATTGGGATTCTAGGATTTTCAATATATAAAGAAGACTTCTCATGTTCTTTTTTATTCAATGAGAGGCAAAGATCATCTATTAGACCTCAATTTTGATTATTCTGAGCACTACCTTTGAAAGAAGGCACAAGAGAACAGCACCCACTCTTACGGATGCTAGAAGGAGCAGAACTATGGCCATGACCCAATCCCTAACATGACTGATTGGACTAGGGAGAGAGCTTGAACCAGAGCTGGTCAAACCAATGATTATCTGTCGACCAGTCAGATTCACTACAATTATTTGAAAACCCAGTGGGGATTCTCAGGCACTGGTGGGCACTGGGATCAAAAGGGATCAGGGATCGGGTGTAAGAGAAGGAAACTGCCTGCATGAAAAGTAAGAAAGGAAAAGACGGAAGAGCAAGCTTCAGTGAAATCAGAGAGGTGGAGGGAGATTGTACAGATTGAGTAGTAAATAAAGAGTGAGAAAGCAGAAATAGCTAGTGAAGATAATACCTCCAAAACACTTGACTGTGAGAAGGGATGAGAAAGAACAGAAGTTAGAGGAACGCACAGACTGCTATCTATGATTTTAAGATGAGATTTTAATAGAAAGACATTGGAAACAATCAAGAAAGGGACTGGGAATTGGAGCAGGAAGAGAATCACGAGAGAGCAGTGACCCGTAAGACAAAGGAGGAGAGAAATTAACCAGGAAAATACACAAGAGTGTTGGATGCTGTAGAAGGACGTTCAAGGGGAAGGGTGAAGTGTGACCATCAAGGAGCTGGTGGAAACAGTTGTTGGAAACTCTAGCCGGTGCAGTTGTACAGGGCCCAGGAATTACTATAGTTGAGAAAAGCAAGGTGGAGGGCGCCTGGGTGGCTCAGTTGGTTAAGCATCTGACTTCCACTCTGGTCGTGATCTCATGGTTTGTGAGTTTAAACCCCACAATGTGCTCTGTGCTGACAGCTTAAGCCTGGAGCCTGCTTCAGATTCTGTGTCTCCCCTCTCTCTCTCTCTCTGTTCCTCCCCCACTCAACTCCTGTCTCTCTCTCTCAAAATAAATTAAAGACATTAAAAAAAGAATAAATAAACATTTAAAAAATAATTAAAAAAAATAGAAGAGTGAGGTGGAGAAGTGAAGACAATAAGCCCAGAACATCCAGCTAGCCCATGGAGAAAAGGGAGCCCCTGATGGGGATATAGATGGGAGCAGGGAGTGGTTGTGGGTGTGGATGTGTTATATGCTTAAGGTGGGAGAGAACTGAGCATGACTGTGTGCTGCAGGGAAGTAGCCAGTGGAGAAGTGGGGTTTAAGCAAGAGAAGAAAAAGGTGCAATATTGGGTTATTTAATTGAGATTTTTCTTACCTCTTGAAGTAGACTTGTATTGCTATAAACCTCCCTCTTAGAACAGCTTTTGGTGCATCCCAGAGGTTTTGGATCCTTTTGTTTTCTTTACTTTTTTTTTTAAGTGTATTTATTTATTTACTTACTTACTTACTTTGAGCAGGGGAGGGGCAGAAAGAGAGAGAGGAGAGAGAGAATCCCAAGTAGACTCCACACTATCAGCACACAGCCTGACACAGGGCTCAATCTCATACTCTGTGAGATCATGACCTAAGCCAAAATCAACAGTCAGATCCTGAACCACCCAGATGCCTCTGGGCTGTTGTGCTTTCATTTTCATTTATCTCCATTTTTTTTTTTGTTTCTTCTTTGATTTCCTGGTTGACCCATTTATTGTTTAGTAGCGTGTTATTTAACCTCTGTATATCTATATTCTTCCCAGGTTTTTTTCTTGTGGTTGACTTCTTCTTTCATAACATTGTGGTTAGAAAATATGCATATTTTTATTTCAATCTTTTTCAATTTGTTAAGGTTTGTTTTGTGGGTTAATGTGTGATCTATTCTGGAGGATGTTCCATGTGCACTTGAAAAGAATGTGTAGTCTGATGTTTTAGGAATGTTCTGATTATATTTATTACCTCCAGCTGTTCAGTGTGTCATTCAAAGTCATCGTTTCCTTGTTGATGTTCTGTTTAGATGATCAGCTCATTGATATAGAAGGGTGTAACAGTCCCCTACAATTATTGCATTATTATAGATTGGTTACTTTATGTTTATTTTAATTGTTTTTTTAGAAATTTCAATAAATTTTTTATTTTTAATTATTTTAATTAAAAAATTTTTGAGAGAGTGAGTATGAAAAAAGGAAAGGGTGAGAGAGAGAGAAAGAGAGAGAGAGAGAAACAATCTTAAACAGGCTTCACACTCAGCACAGAGCCTGATGCAGGCCTCCATCCCAAAACACTGAGATCATGATGTGAGCCAAAATCAAGAGTTGGACGCTCAACCAACTAAGCCACTCAGGAGCCCCATTTATTAACTGTTTAATGTATTTTGGTTCTCCTATGTTGGGTGCATATTTACAATTTTTAGATCGTCTTGTCCCCTTTATTATTACATAGTGTACTTCTTTTGTCTCTTGTCTTCCTCCTATCCACTCAAAGAGCCCCTTTTAACATTGTAGAGCTGGTTTAATGGTCAAGAACTTCTTTCGTTTTTTGTGTGTCTGGTAAACTCTCTATCCTTCCTTCTATTCTGAGTGATAGCCTTGCCGGATAGAGTATTCTTTGCTGCAGATTTGTCCCATTCAGCACTTTGATTATATCATGCGACTCCCTCTGGCTTGCAAAGTTTCTGTTGAAATATCTCCTGCTACCTTTATGGGTTTCCCCTTCTGAGTTAATAACATCTTTTGCCTTGCTGCTTTAAAAATGTTCTCTTTATCACTATATTTTGCACATTTAATGACAATGTGTATTGGTGTTGGTCTGCTTTAGTTGATCCTGTTGGGGGTTCTCTGTGCCTCCTGAATCTGGTATCTGTTTCCTTCCCCAGATTAAGGAATTTTTCAGTTATTATTTCTTTAAATAAATTTTCTGCCCCCTTTTTCTCTCTTCTTCTTCTGGGATTCCTATAATACGAATGTTACTATGTTTGATGGAATCACTGAGTTCCCTAAGACTACTCTTGTTTTGCATAATTATTTTCTCTCTTGTTTTTCAGCTTAATTACTTTCCACTACTCTGTCTTCTAGGTCCCTCATTCATTCCTCTGCCTTCTTCCTTCCTGATATTTATTCCATCAAGTGTGTTTCTCATTCATTTATTTACCCTGTATCTCTGTTATGTTATTCCTTATCACGGTATTAAGGGCCTGACTCATGACTTCCACTTTTCTCTCCAGTTCAGTGAGTATCTTCATAATCATTGCTTTAGATTCTCTGTGAGGCATGTTACTTATATCTATTTCACTTAGAGTCTCTGGCTGTAGGCTTGTCCTGTTCTTTCATTTGAAATAAATTTCTCTGTCTCACTTTTTCTGCCTTTTCGTGTCTGTTTCTCCATGTTAGAAAGTCAGCTCTGTTTTCTGCTCTTGAAAGTAGTGGTTTTATGAAGAAGAGGCCCTGGAGTGGCCTGCCGTCCAGGGTCCCCTGTTCACCAGAACTTGGCCCTTCAAAAGAATATTTTATATGTGTTTTTACGGCCTGCTGTTTTGTCTGAGTCAGTTTTCCTTTCAGTGTGGTCATCTGCGCTGACCCTCTGCCTGTTGTGGGCCATGTTTGCTTTCTGTGGTGTTAGTGGGGACCCGGGAAGGGCACCTCTGAGGGAGGGGAGCATGCCCCCTGGGGAACTTGGGAGCAGGGCAGCGATTTTAGCAAAATGTGTACTAGGCCACTGGGCCTGTGCTGGATCCCTTGAAGTGCTGTGGTGGCTGGTCCTTTCTTGGTGGCTGGGTGTGGTGCATGGTGGCACCCATGTGCTTGGTGGCTTGGCACAGTGCTCCACTGCTGCTGGGGGCAGATGACTGGGCAACACACCTGATGGTGGCTGGGTGTGGCATGTCAGATGTGGGCAGCAGGTAGTGGCACTTGTGCACAGGTTGGCAGGGTGGGGCACTTGCTCAGGGTCAACAAATTTGCTGTGAGCCCAAGGCCAAGGCTTGCAGGCTTGGCGTGGGCAAGTCCACAGGAGAACTCTGTGTGGTGCACTGCTAGCGGATTAGCTAGGAGATACCTGTGCAACACCACCTCCTGTAGGTGTCTCTGTTTATGCTGAGGCAGCAGAGGGAAAAGGCACCTCCCTGTCGGCTCCCTCATTTTCAGAGACGTCCCCCCAGCACTCTCTGAAATCAGTATGAAGAGATCTGACTCCTGTTTGCCCCCTGGCAAGGTGTAAACTATCATTTTCATTGCCTTTCCACATAGGCTGCTGTCTCTTTAAGGGTGGAACCCAGCTATCACTCGCCCTCCTGGTGGCCCCCACAGAGTCAGCTGACTTCTAAAACTCCAGGTTCCAAGCCCAAGTGCAACTTAGAATACAGCCCCTCTGTTTTTTTTTTTTTTTTTTTTTTAATGTTTATTTTTGAGAGAGAGAGACAGACAGACAGACAGAGTGTGAGCAGGGGAGGGGCAGAGGGAGAGGGAGACCCAGAATCCAAAGCAGGTTCCAGGCTCTGAGCTGTCAGCACAGAGCCTGAGCAGGGTTCAAAGTCACAAACTGTGAGATCATGACCTGAGCTGAAGTCAGAGGCTCAACCAACTGAGCCACCCAGGCGCCCCTCAGCCTTTCTGGTTTTTAAAGCCAGACATATGGGGATTCGTTTTCCCAGTGTGAGCTCCCTGGTGCAAGGGCATGTTTCTCTGTCCTCTCCGTGTGCAGGTCCCTCCCTCCTGTGGGCAGCCTTTCTCCACCTTTCTTACCTTTTAGCTGCAGCTTCTCCGTATGGAGTTGTGGTGCTTGTTCTTCCAGTCCTCTGATCGCTCTCTGGTTTGTTGACTTGGATGTGGACAACGTCTCGATGAAACCGTGGGCCGGGTGAGCTCAGGGTCCTCCTACTCTGCCATCTTCCCAACTTCCTCTCCCGGTCTGCAGTGAATGGCATTGTACCAATGTTAATTTCTAAATTTTTAATAATTGTACCATGTCTGTACAAGCTGTTAACATGAGGGTAAGCAGACTGAAGAACACAGAGAAAGTCTCTGTACTACTTTGCACCTATTCTGTAAGCTAAAATTATTTCCAAAGGAAAGTTAGAAAAGAAAAAGACCAGAAATATCAAGTGTTATCAATGATGTAGAGTAAACTGGGAGTCTCAGGGCATTGTTGGTGGGAATGTAAAATGTTGCGATCAGTTTGGGATACATTTTGATACTTTCTCATTGTTAATGGTGCAAATTATCCTGTGACCCAGCAATTCCATTTCTAAGTATATACTCCAGAAGGATGAAAAAGTCATTGACCACAGCTGAAAACACTAGATTGTATTATTGGTATTTGCTAAGAGAGGAAACCTTCGGGTGTTCCACCAAACACAAAGACAAAAAAGCAAAAATATGCAGGACACTGGATGTGTTCATTAACTTGATGGGTGTAAGCCTTTTACAATGTATACATTTATCAAATCAGTAGTCTGTACGCTTTAAATCTTATAATTGTATTTGTCATGTACACTTCAACAAAACTAAAAGAGAAAACAGTAAGGAAGAAACAAAGAAGAAAAAGGTCACCAAAAGGCTTGTATTCAAATGTTTACAGTAGCTTTATTTATAATACAACTTGTTTAGAGCATATGAGTTCATACAATGGAGTCATCCCCAGCGATGAAGAAATGAACTCGATACACCCAGCATGCACGAATCTAAGGACAATATATTGTGCGAAGAAGTCGGCACAGAATAACATGTACTATATGGCTGCGTAAATATGAAATTCTAGCTGATGAAAGTAATTTGTGGTGGTAGCTATCAGGTTGGTAGCAGCCTGGCGTGAGGGAGAGATGGAACTTTCCGGGGAAAGTTTTACATGTTATCTGGAGTGGTGGTTACACAGGTGTATACACTGGCAAAAGTTATTGTGTATGCTTAAAATGTAGGAATGTTTAAATGTAAAAAGAGGGGCACCTGGTTGGCTCAGTCGGTTATGTGTCCCACTTTGGCTAAGGTAATGATGTTGCGGTTCATGGATTCGAGCCCTGTGTCGGGCTCTGTGCTGACAGCTCAGAGCCTGGAGCCTGCTTCGGATTCTGTGTCTCCCTCTCTCTCTGCCCCTCCCCTGCTTACACTGTCTCTGTCTCTCTCAAAAATAAATAAAACATTAAAAAATTTTATTTAAAAGTAAAAAGAAAAAATGTATTAAATATCTACTTTGTTTCAGAAATAAGGAAATATTCTGGGTATTTAAAAAAGTTAAAAGTTCCTATTCTCAACCAACACACAGGCTGTAGGATAAACAGACAGTTACAACCTAGTGGTGTGAGAGATGAGAGCCTGGACTTCTGTCAGGTCACCGAGGTTCAAATATAATTTCCTTTATTTTGCGATGGGGGGATGGTTAGAGAGACAGGGAGAAAGAGAATCCCAAGCAGGCTCTGCATTGTAAGCACAGAGCCAGATACAGGGCTCGATCCCATGAACCCTGAGGTTATGACCTGAGCTGAAATCAAGAGTCGGATGCTTAACTGACCGAGCCACTCAGGTGCCCCCAAGTGTCATTTCAATCATCTATCGTTTTTGTTTTATGCTTTTTAGAATTTTTTTTAACATTTATTTTTGAGAGGGAGAGAGTGCGAGCAGGGGAGGGGCAGAGAGAGAAGGAAACAGAGAGTCTGAAGCAGGTTCCCTGCTGTCAGTACAAAACCCAACATGGGACTTGAACCCATGAACCCTGAGATCATGACCTGAGCCAAAACCAAGAGTCAGACACTTAACTGAATGAGCCGCCCAGACGCCCCTACCACCATCTATTGTTAATGTAAACTTTTTGTAGAATTACATAACCTTTCTAAGCCTTGGTTTGTTTCTTTTTCTATAAAAGTGGGAATAATAAATGTACCAACCACTTAGGGTTGGGAAGATAAACAAGACATTGCGTGTTAAGTGTCTCAGCCACATGGGGCACAGAGTAAGTGCTCTATAAATCCTTCCACTTGTAAAATGCCACAGGGGCCGGGACTGCATCTGTTTCGCTCACATGGAAGTTCTAGAATCTTTTATGGTGCCTGTCATGGGGTAGATGTAAAATAAATATTTGTGAGATGAATACATGGAAGAAATGGGAGGAAGCCAAGAGTAGGGAAGCGAGGTTTGGGGGGGGGGGTAAGGGAGGATTGCTCAGTGGGGGCGGTGGCTGTGCTTTGTCTTCCCCTCTGGGGACATCTTTCTGCCCCTGGACATCTAAGCTCTTCTTAGAAATCGTCTCTTGGGGCACCTGCATGGCTCAGTTGGTTCAAGGTCTGAATCTGGATTTCGGCTCAGGTTGTGATCTTAGGGATTGGGGGATTGAGCCCTATGTGTGGCTCTGTGCAGAGCCTGCTTGGGATTCTCTCTCTCTCTGCCTTTCCCCCAGTCTCTCTCTTTTAAAATTAATTAACTTTTTAAAAAAGAAATGATTTATGTTCAGGAATATCATGCATATTGCTGCTTTTTCTCTTTTTGCTCCGATCTACCTCTGCCTGAAATGACCATCCTCTCTGCAGACCCCCCAGTTTAAGGCCTGCCCCTCCAACAGTCTTCCGTTGGTGTCTGAAATTTCTGACCTGGGCAGCCTGGAAGCTCATTCATTTGGCACTGTGATTCCCACCTTGCAAGGTACCCTTTTGTCTCTTGGTGCCTTACAAGATGCTCTCAGGAGAAGGATGGGAAGGGAAAGTCAGGCAACAAAAACACGTGCTGCCTTCCACAGAAAGCAAGTGGGAAGTGGGGGGAGTTTATGGGACTTCTATTTTATCTGGGACGTAGGAGGTGAGATCATCTGCTAAGTGTGATTAGAAGGATGATGAGCGCTCGGTCTGAGGAAAGAAAAACAGGAGAGAAAAGTGACAGAAGAAGCAGAGAATGTTGAGACCCATGGAGAGTGCCACTGAGGTTGGAGACCATGTTTGTAATGGCCATGACCCATTCACTTTGCATCCTCTGCCACAGTTTTCAGTTCTCTGAGTGAAGCGAAGTAAAGTTTTGCTGGGGATATGGAAAGGTGAATGAATAAGAGGACTGAAATGTTTTCTTGGGAGGAGAGGACTTAAAACAATGGACTTTGGTGTCTGCCCAATAACATAGAGAAGGAAATAAAGGGAGTGAGAGCTAAGAACTTAGATGGAAAATGAAGAACTGAGCAACTAATGGTCTCCATGAGGTGGGAGGCTAGGAAAGGTCAGAATCCAGCAGTGAGGGAATAAAAAGAGAGACAATCGTAGCCACAAGAGGGGAGATTCATTCCAGAAGCCTGGAGTGAGTTCCCGGTGAGGACAATTTCTAGCATTCAGCCATTGCCAAAATGGAGGGAAGAAAATCATCAGATGAGCTATGAGTTCAGCATTATGTCTTTTGACATTGAAGACATGCAAGATAATGCCAGAACTGGGGACGGGGGCGGGGGCAGACAGAGAGAGAGAGAGAGAGAGAGAGAGAGAGAGAGAGAGAGACTACATCCCAAGAGCAGAAATCTTCAGGGTCTCAGGAGTGCATGGGAGATTAGTGGCTAACAAAGATGGTGGTCAGAGGAAGAACTGCTTTGGGGACTGAGCCCCCAATTGAGGGTCCTTTTAATGAAGACAAAATGCACTGGTAGTTGATTTAGGAACTTGGGGACCATGCTGATCATTTCTCCAGCCCTGACGCATAGTAAAATGAGTAGCATCTACTTGGGGGGGGCTGTCTGCTGGGGGTATATGACATGAGGACCAAGCTTCAGGAAGGCAGAAGGAGGTCTGCGATTGGAATACAGAAGTAGATGAAGTGGGTTTGGTGAAGGTCACAAAGGGTAAATTAGAAACCGTGCACAGGAGAGGGGCAGTGGAGGTCACAGGCAGAGGAGAGGAAGCCCACAAACTATAGAAGAGCATGAAAAACAGCATGGATATACAAAGGAGCCTACATTTTGCAAAGTGACCAAAAAGATGGAAAAACACAGCAGAGCAGAATGAACTGGCTTCAAAGCAAACTGTGGTACCAAGCAGGTGCAGGTGCAGGTGCAAGGTACAAGGTGAAGCTCAAGACTGCATGGCCCTGGCTTGCAGTCAGCCTGGCCGCCAGGCTATGCCCTCTGCTCACCGCCCCTCTGCTCCCCAGATGCACCTTCAACTTGAGAAATAGTGTCATGGTAAAACGGAACACCAGCCTTACCCCCTCTTTTCTACTACTCCCTGAATGTAGGATCCATGCTAGAAGTTTTCATTCTAGAATGGCTAGTGACTTAATTTCTGAACACTTTTTTTTCTTTTAAATACCTTTTACCTTTACTTTTTCCCTTGTATTTTTGCATTTTAGTAGGAGCTTTAACGTTTGTAGGTCATTTCCATATAAATCATTTATTAGAGAAGCTTCCTTACAGTAACTGTGGAAATAGACAAGGCATTACTATCCAGTTTTTCTAGATGAATAAATTAAGAATTTGTGAACTACTTTTTAAAGGGCATCTTAGTTCAGTGCTTTTTCAGTGTTTTAGGGGGGCCTGTCCTTTGAATGCAAACTCATGGAGCATCCTCACAGTTGCGCTGTCACATGCCTACAAAAATGATTATGATGTACTCCATGATATATTTAAACATGAAACCTAAGGGCTTGGTAATAATAGCTTCCTGTCACTATTACTTTGTCATCATTCAAGGACTTTTAAATCCCTGAGAAATGTATTTGCTCTTTGCTGAAAATCACATCCATGCAGGTGCAAGTGACAGGTCATCAATAATGAGAATGATTAAGAGCCGTGGCTGAGTTTGAAACAATGAGCACATTTGGTGTCTGTTGAAGACAACAGTGGAGTGATCGCTGGAAAATAAGCTGACGGACTTAAGTCAGTGCTCTGAGATGTTTCTAATTCTAAATGGCTGCCTTTTCAATCCAGAGTTTTAAATGGCAGAAAACCCCCTCAGTGAGCAACTCTTAGAATGGATGTGGCCCTTAAGTGTTTGGAGATCAGGGAAGGGGAGACTTTTGTAGTGGTTTTCAATCTTATCAGAACAAACATGGCCAGAACTGTAAAAGGTAAAGATACCCAAAGTGTCTGCACCTTTATGTGAAACAGATAAAGATTAGGGATTTGCCTCAAAAGTCATTATAAACTCTTAAGGACCCCACATTTTTACTTGGGCTTTCTAGTAAGTATCTTATACTTTAAAGCATTCAGTTGAATTATATGAAATGGCTGTTTATAAGTAAAAGGAAGGTCAAATGCAAGCAATTTCATATGGATCAAATTAACATTTATCTAAACTGTAAGATGATTAGAATCTACGCTATGAATGATACATGCATTTCTGTGGGAGCCTTAAAAATAAAAGGTTCTGTTAGGGCACCTGGGGGGGCTCAGTCGGTTAAGCGTCTGACTTCGGCTCAGGTCATGATCTCACGGTTTGTGGGTTCGAGCCTCGCATCGGGCTCTGTGCTGACAGCTCAGAGCCTGGAGCCTGCTTCAGATTCTGTGTCTCCCTCTCTCTCTGCTCCTCCCTTGCTCACGGGTGCTCTCTCTCTCTCACTGTCTCAAAAACAAATGAACATTTAAAAACATTGTTTTGGGGGCACCTGCGTAACTCAGTCAGTTAAGAGGCCAACTTCAGCTCAGGTCATGATCTCACAGTTCATGGGTTCAAGCCCCGCAACGGGCTCTATGCTGACAGCTCAGAGCCTGGAGCCTGCTTCTGATTCTGTGTCTCCCTCTCTCTCTGCCCCTCCCCTGCTTGTGCTCTGTCCCTCTCTCTCTCAAAAATAAAATAAAATAAAGTAAGATAAGATAAAATAAAATAATAAAAGCTTCTGTGTACCTTCTTGGTCAGTCTTTTCTTTCTTTCCTTGAAACAGAACTCATAAGGCCCAACTACTCTTCACAAACCTGCATTTCCACTCTTGATGCTTTGGGCTGACACTCCTATGTACCCCCCCAGATCACGTTCCTTGAGTCACTTCCAAAAGGAAAGAGATGGGAATCTGCAACAGAAGACTGAAGGTCCCCAACTTCCTCCCCAAGATATTCTTAATCATCCATAATTAATTGATACATTATTGCTCTTTATGAATTAAGTACCTGTACTGTTTCAAGTGGTAAATAAATAAACAGCAAAATTATGTCTTCTCCTTTCACTGGTTTTTCTAGAGTTAAAAGTAAATAGGAATAAAGTATTCTTTTTTCCTCCCCAGCTCTATATTATACCTGGTTTGGGGAATTCTTTTTTATATCATTTGAAATGCTATGTCCCACAGTCAGCTAGACCATGTCATGAAAAGTGCTCATACACGTGTTGGACACCAGGAGACTAAAGATATGTTGCCATGGAAACATTGATGCTGAGTTTTTAATTTTCTTTAAGTTTTCGGCAGGGGAGGGACAGAGAGCAGCAAGGAGAGACACTCCACACTCAGCGTGGGCCTGACTCCACCAACTGTGGGTCATGGCCTGAGCCCAAATCAAGAGTCAGATGCTAACCCGTGGGAACCACCCAGGGACCCTGAGCATACTATTTTTAATTGTTAAATAAGAGATAATGGCATTCATCCTCACATCTGCATTTCTCTAGGAAGTTGACAGAGAAAATTTATATAAAAACATGAATATTTGGCTAATTGTCATTGATTCAGTGTGTGTTCATAGTGTTTGTTGTAGTGGTTATATTTATCCATTCTCTTGCACCTCAGAATAATGAATGTTCAAGATTTCTAGCAGATTTTGGCATTACTGACGGATTGGGAATTTTCTGTGAAAGAGGTGACCTGGTGACGTGGGAAGGTAAGGACAGGAGGTCTGAAGCAAAAGTCTCATCTCATACAGACACTCACGTGGGCTGAGCTTTACCACCAGCCCACCGATAGAGATTACATCTCTCATGACAAACCTAAAATAGAAGGCGTTATAAGAGTGACATTATTTTCCCCACATGCATTAGAATTATTAACAAATAACGGAAATATGGCTAATAGAATGTACAATCCTTTTATACAAGATTAGATGCATTACTTACTAAGTTAGATATTATATATAAATGAATAATGTCTTTCGATATAACTTGTATATGATACATGTGTATATTCACGTGTGTGTGTGTGTGTGTGTACTTTAGTTACACTGACAGAGCAGATTGCTTTTTCTAAATATTTTGTTCCAAACAACCAACACCTACTTCCTGAAGTGTATCTGGCCTAAATATAATTTTAATTCATTCTGCAATATTAACTACATCACTACTTTCTATAGATTCCTATCCAAATTTGTCAGGGGGACAGAAATTCTAAAATGAATGTCATTTAGGAATTGTATTTAGATAACCCAGGAGCATTATATTTAAACCTTCTGCAATGGAAGTCCTATAGAAATAGAAATAGTAGGGGAGCTTCGGTGGCTCAGTTGGTTGAGCATCTGACTTCAGCTCAGGTCATGATCTCATAGTTTGTGAGTTTGAGCCCCATGTTAGGCTCTGTGCTGACAAACAGCTCAGAGCCTGGAGACTGCTTTGGATTCTCTCTCTCCCTCTCCTCTGCCCCTCCCCTGCTCATGCTCTGCCTCTCTCTGTCTCTCAAAAATAAATAAATGTTAAAAAAATTAAAAAAAAAAGAAACAGGGAACGAGCATGGAATGATAATTAGATCACTGGGCTGGGTTTCAGTGAGGCACTTCATTGAACTTAGTCCAACTTTTCTTACTGTCCTCTTGGTGTTCATGTCAACTCAATTAAATATTTCTTGAATTTTATATAAATTTACATTAAAAAGAATCAGAACTAAGAAGCATATTAATATCTGTCCAGTTTCTACTTTCAGCCTAAATCCTATCTCCCTTCCCGGGAACTCCTCAGCACAAGCATCCGAAACACAAGGCACATTTATGGCATGCATTTAGTCAAAATGGACTAAAGCCCGAAATGTGAGATCTGAAATCATAACAGTTCTAGAAGGAAACATCAGCAGTCATCTCCTGGACATCAGCATTAGTGACATTTTTCTAGGTTTGGAGCCTCAGAGAAAGGAAATTAAAGCAGAAATAAAAATGTTCAGACCACACCAAAATAAAAAGCTTCTGCACAGCAAAGGAACCCTCCACAAAGCAAAAACAACAGCCTCCTGAATGGGAGAAGATAGTTGCAAATGATTTATCTGACAATGGGTTAATATCCAAACTATATAAAGAACTTACACAACATAAGACTGAACAATCTGATTAAAAAACGGACAGAGGACCTAAATAGATATTTTTCCCAAAGAAGACATACAAATGGCCAACAGACACAAGAAAAGTTGCCAAGCATCACTAGTCATCAGGGAAATGCAAATCAAAGCCACAGAGACATTACCTCCCACCTGTCAGAATGGCTAAAATAAAAAGAACAGGAAATAGCCAGAGTTGGCAAGGATGTAAAGAAAAAGGAGCCCTCAGGCCCTGTTGGTGAGAAGGGAAATTGGTGCAGCCACTGTGGAAAATAATATGGAGGCGCCTCAAAAAATTAAAAATAGAAATACCATATGATCCCATAATTCCATCCTGGGTGTTAAAGAATATAAGAACACTAATTCAAAGAGATACATGCACCCCTATATTTATTGCAGCATTATTTCCAATAGCCAAGATATGGAAGCAACCCAAGTGTCCATTGACAGATGAATGGATAAAGAATGGAATATTAGTCATAACAATGGATGAGGTCTTGCCACACGTGACAACATGGCTGGACCTAGAGAGTGTCGCACTAAATGAAATAAATCAGACAGAAAAGACAAATACCACATGAGTTCACTTATACGTGGAATCTAAAAACCAAACAAGCACCACAAACAGACCCATAAATACAGACAACAAATGGTTGGCTACCAGAGGGGAAGGAGGGATGGGCCAAATGGATGAAGGGGAGGGGGAGATAGAGGTTTCCAGTTATGGAATGAATCAGTCACTGGGATGAAAGGTACAACATGGGGAATATGACCAATGATGTTGTAATAGTGTTGTATGGTGAGCCGTGGTAGCTACCCTTGTGAGCACAGCACAAACTATAGAGCTGCTCAATCACCGTGCTGTGCACCTGAAACTAATGTAACATTGTGTGTCAACTGTATTCACACACACACACACACACACACCAGGGTACTGAACACAGAACACATTAAAAAGTATAAAAATGATATTTGAACTAGATCAAAGAACTGATAGAAAACTGATAGAGAACTGATAAGGACTGTGGTTTATGTAATCATTAGCTTTTTGACAAAGGAGACAAAGTAATACAATGGGAAAGGAAAATCTTTTTTTAAACTTTTATTTGTTTATTTATTTATTTAAGTTTATTTATTTATTTTGAGAGAAAAAGAGAGAGCACAAACAGAGGAGGGGTGAGAGAGAGAGAGAGAGAGAGAGAGAGAGAGAGAGAGAGAGAGAGAACGAATCCCAAGCAGCTTCTGCACTGTCAGCAGAGAGCCCAGCAAGGGGCTTGATCTCATGACCATGAGATCATGACCTGAGCCCAAATCAAAAGTCGGATGCTTGACTGACTGAGCCATGCAGGCGCCCCTGGGAGAGGAAAATCATGTAAATAAATGGTACTAGACTATCTGGATGTCCATTAAGAAACTGAACCTCAACTAATCTCTCACCAGACACAAAAATTGATTTCAGATAGATCTTATGTCTAAATATAAAAGCTAAAATCATAAAGCTTATAAAGGAAAACAGGAGACTCTCTTAATTACTAGGGGGAATGTTTAATTTTATGTTTCATCTTAACTCGATTAGGCTACATTACCCAGATATTTGGGCAAGCACTAGTGTAGATGTTTCTGTGAACATGTTTTGTAGATAAGATTAAAATTTAAATCATAGACTGAGTAAAGCAGATTATTCTCCATAGCGTGGTGGGCCTTGTTTAAGCAGATGAAGACTTGGGTGGAAAAATGACTGAAGAGACTGGCAAAAGAGGAAACCTACCAGTAGACAGCTTTCAGACTCACAGGGCAACATCAGCTCTTTCCTGGGTCTCCAGCTTGTCAGCCTGCCTTATGAAGTTTGGCCTTGCCAGCCTCTAACATTCGCGAACCAATTCCTTGAAATAAATCTCTTCCTCTTTCCCGTATTCCAGCACAAGAGAAAGTGCAAGGAGTGAAAAATGTGTACGAGCAATACTTTAAGGCCCAGATCTGAAAGTGGCCCTCTTCATTCACTTCTCCTCTCTTGCCTTTGGAGAACTCATAGTGATAACACAGAGGCACCGGGGATGGAGGTTTCCACGGACCCAGCTGCCTACCTACCGTGGAGAAAGGAAAGGCTGCATTCTTATAGACACTTGGAAGTCTCTACTATTTGGAGACACTAAGCTGAAAGTCGTAAAGCAAAGTTGTTTTTATTGAATGCTGCACAAGTGAGAAAGCGTTTATAATATGTGTATGATATAAAGCAAAATAACAGAATGGTCACGGAGAGCTCAGCACCCTAACTTCACAAATAGAACCATCACCAGGGTCCTGGAAAGTCCCTTCCCAAGCCACTCCCACTCCTCACACTGTGATTCAAGCCCCTCCCACATGCAAAACACAGTCAGGCTCTCCAAGATTCCCTGGGGTCAAATCCTGGTCCAGCACTTGTTCAAAGTTCAAAAACTCATGCCCATCACCTAATTCTGCTGTGGCTCAGATTCCTGAGTGGAATCCATCTGCAGGTCCGTGGGAGCTAAAGAGGCAGGTTATCCAACCCCTATACACTGAAAATATAATTGTGGGGCCAGCAAAACAAGATAGACGTTTCAGGCCAATTAGTGAGAGAATGGAAGGTAAAAAGGAGGCCCTATACCATATGAGCTCTGAAACAGAGAAGGGCAAATAGTGAATTTTTCTTGATTAGGTCTCCAGATTTAGGAATAATCCTTTGTGGCAGTTGGCTTGACTCTCTAAGCTCTTTTTTTTAAACTTTTTTCTCCAATGTTTTATTTATTTTTGATACAGAGAGAGACAGAGCATGAGAGGGGGAGGGGCAGAGAGAGAAGGAGACACAGAACCAGAAGCAGGCTCCAGGCTCTGAGCTAGCTGTCAGCACAGAGCCTGACATGGGTTCCCACGAACGTGAGATCTGACCTGAGCCAAAGTTGGAGGCTTAACTGACTGAGCCACCCAGGTGCCCCGACTCTCTAAGCTCTTGACTCCATCCTCTGGTTGCTTGGTTCCTCCCTCGGGGTTCATGACTCCACTCTCTGACTCATGGCTCCTCCCTCTGGATTCATAGCCCCTCCCTTTGAGTTCTTGACCCCACTCTCTGAGGTTTTGGCTCCTCCCTCTGGAATTATGGCTCCATCTTCTGGACTGTTGGCCCCTCCCCCTGGGTTCATGGCTCCTTCCCCTGAGCCATCCTTCATTATTCATGAAATGTGTACTTATTTATAGTTGAGTAGTTTTTGGGGGCCTGGGTGTCTCAGTCACTTAAGTGTCTCACTCTTGCTTTCAGCTGAGGTCATGATCTTATGAGTCATGGGATCAAGCCCCACATCAGGCTCTGCCCTGACAGCTTGGAGTCTGCTTGGGATTTTTTCTTTCCCTCTCTCTCTGTCCCTCCCCTGCTCATTCTCTCTCTTTCTCTTAAAATAAACGGATGAACTTTATAATTGAGTAATTTTATCAGCCTGTTTCCTACCAGTAGAAGTTGGGCTATCCAACATCCCCCTTTCATTATATTCTGTCTGCCCGATTTTGTACCAAAAACCAATTTTTTTTTTTTGGCACAGTAGTTTGGCTGAAACAAGTATTCTCAAGAACTTTGTAGACTCTGCATTGATTTCATGGGGATTCAGTCCATTAGACAAAATCGACATCCACAAATGTTCAGATAAGCCCTTCTCTATCTTTAGCTTCTGCTGAGGTGGCTGAGAACCCAGCAAGCTTCCCAGAGGACCTGTGCTCGGTGTGAGGCGATCTGTGAGGCACCCCCTTGATCTCTTGAAGGGCCCTCCTGTGCCATCGCCTGACCTTTCTGTGGTTTTAGCAGAAGTTGTGCCATCAGTCACACGCTCAACCTTTCCTCCATGACATGCTTTTGGCAGCCACTGCAAGATCTATTGCCATCTGGAAAGGCTGAGAATTTTTAAAAATCTCCCAGTCTTCCTTTCTTTTTGTTAAATAGTTCTTTCCCCAATGTCTCTTTTTCCTTTTGCATTTTATGACAAGTGAATGGTGCGAACCCGTTGTGGGCTAAGCGTCTTCAAGTCTGGGGGCCAGCGCTGAGCCCGCTGAACCGTGAGGTATTCTGAACCGAAGTGAGAACTCAGAACAAAGGAACACTTTCCAAGTCACATTATGTGGTCAGTATAACTCTGACACGAAACCAGATGAAGACGTTGCAATAAAGAAAAATTATGATGCCAATATTCCTCAGGAACACAGATGCAAAATAATGGCAAATCGAAGCCGGCATTGCATAAAAAGAATTTTTCATAACTTATGAATTTCTTCTATGGATTTATAACATGGGAAAATCAGTGTTTTGATCATATTAATAAGATAAAGGAGAAATTCATATGACCATTTCATAAATGCAGAAGGATATTTCATAAAATCCTATACTGGCTTAGGATGAAAATGCAGAACAAGGGCGCCTGGGCGGCTCAGTTGGTTAAGCATCTGACTTCATCTCAGGCCATGATCTTGCGGTCTGTGAGTTCGAGCCCTGCATTGGGTTCTGTGCTGACAGCTCAGAGCCTGGAGCCTGCTTTGGATTTCGCATCTCCCTTTCTCTGTGTCCCTCCCCAGCTCATGCACACATGCTCTGTCTCTCTCTCAAAAATGAATGAACATTTAAAAAACTTTAAAAAAAACATAGAAAAAATTAGGAATAGCAGGAACCAGCCCAAAAAATGTGTCACGGAAGCTTACCTACAATACCCATCACTAACACCGTAAGTAATAGGAAGCATTGAATGCCTTCCCCCTGAGTTGAGGATATGAGTTAATTAATCAACCATTAATTAATGGTTAATTAACCATTCATCATTTTTTAACATTATACTAGAGTTGATAATTAGTGCATTAAGAAAAAAATGTATATTAAATTGTAAATGTCTTAAACTTTAAAGCTATCATTATTCCTAGATAATGTAACTATGTATACAGATTATACAAAAGAGTCTGTGCCTTATATTATGGAGTAAATGAATTTAGGAAGGTTATCCTATCCAAGGTTAATATGCAAACATCAACTGAATTTCTGCTTACTTGAAACAATTAAAAACCAAAATTATAAGAACATTTCCAGTGGGATCACAAAACACTAAATGCCTAGAAATAAATTTAGTGAGACTTGTTATGACAGATGTGGTAATGCCCCCCTATTGATGTCCATGTCATAATCCCTGGGACCTGTGAATATAATACCTTACACAGCAAGAGGGACTTTACAGAACTGTTGAAGGACTTTGAAGTGGAGAAGGGTGGCGTCCTGGGATATCCAGGTGAGCTCAATGTAGTAACATGGGTCCTTAAAATTAGAGCGTTGCCTGGCAGTGGTCAGAGAGAGAGATATGAGGAATGAAGCAGGGTCAGAGGGACGCAACATGGCCGGCTTTGGAAGACTGGGGAAGGAGGTTATGAACCAAGAGAGTCAGGAAGCCTCTGAAATCCATAAAAGGCACCCAGATGAATCTTCTAGAACCTCCAGAAAGAACATGGCTCTACTGACACCTTGATTTTAACCCTGTAAGACCCATTTTGGACTTCCGACCTCCAGAAGTGTAGGATAATAAATCTGTGTTGTGTTAAGCTATCACGTTTGCAATGATTTGTTAGAGCTGCCAAGGGAAACAAATGTAGACTTTGGTACCATTATTGGGGTGCCACTATAACAAATACCTGAAAATATGGAAGGGGCCTTGGAACGGGGCCCTGGGTAGGACCTGGAAGAACTGAAGAACATGACTGAAAAAACCTAGGCGGTGCCGAATAGACTGCTGGTAGAAATATGGATGTAGATGACTTTGCTGATGAGGTCTTAGAAGGAAGAAAGGGGCATCACGGAGCAATCTTAGAATGTCTTACAGAATATGTAAATCATCACAGATAGACTGCTGGTAGACATATAGACGAAAATAATGCTGCTGCTGAGGGCTCAGAAAGAGATGAAGAGCATGTTTTTGGAAACAGGAAGAAGAGAGAACCTTGCCAGACAGCGATAGAATGCTTAGCTGAATTGTGGCCTCAGGTTATGTGGAAAAAGAACTTGGACGTGATGACCTTGACTGAACAGATTTTCAAGGAAAGTATGGAAGGTTCAGCCTGGTCTCGTCTTGCTTCTCACAGGAAAATGTAAGAAGAAAGAGAGGAGTTGAGGGAAGAACCAAATCAGCACCTATAGGAGCCGTAACAACACAGACTCTATCTTGGTCCTCCATCTTGCTCATGCTCATACTCATGCTTACGCAATGAATGACCTTCCTTGGGCCTTAGTGTCTCAGGCCCCTTGGAGGTTAATCCATGCCCTGACCAGAGCGCAGGAAGGCTTGTTCTAAGCCTCCTTAAAGTGATACACAGGTGCAACCACTTTAGATAACTACCCTTGGACCGCCCCACAACACCCCTCACTCTAGAAAACCTATGGATGCAGGTCCAGATGCGGGACAGATACTAGCTGCCTAATGCTTGGATTGTTTGTCTGCCTAAGCTACCTTGAATAAAACTCTGTAAATGGTACAGAGTGGTTTGCACTGTTCTACTTTACTGTCTTTCCTTCACCTTCTAACGCCCGATGTGTTGGGAAATCCCAACTGTTTCAGACTACACACACACACAAAAGGCGAAAAATTTGGAGATTCAGAGGAAGGCCCACTCTGGAGTGGAAGCCCAGGGAGTAGCTGGACGACATTTGCTAGTACGTGGGGGGAACGAAAGGTCACAGCATTCAGTCACATGGAGAACTCTTTGAAGGGACTCCATATGGGACTCATGGATCTCTTAAGCCTTCTCAGCGGAAGCCACAAATAGAGGCAGGGTTATCTAGAAAAGACCCATGGATGAGCCTCTTGTCTAATGGAGTAGTTCTCTGTGACCTACGCAGGAGGCCCCTACATTCTCGAAAATTTCATATACCACCAGAAACCCTGACCCCTCGGACTGAAAGGGACACAGAGTACAATGAGAGAAGGCTGTTGGACTTAAAATTCTACAGGCAGAAAACAGGCTGATAAAACTACTCAGTTTCTAATCAGGTTCCTTTATGAAAAGACTCAGAGAGCAGGGCTGGAAACCTAGAGAGTAAAACCAAAGCCCAGAGGGCAGAGCTGTGAACCATGAAGGATTATTTCTAGGACTTAAACCTAATGTTGTTTTCCCAGCTGGATTTTGGAATGCCTTGGGACTGAGGATTCCTTTTTCCCTTCCTCCCACCACCCCCTTTTACCAGGCATATAAGTAACCCATATCCATACCTGTGCCATTTTGCATTTTGGAAAAAGAGAACATTTTCTAACGCCACAGATCTAAAAATGGAGAGGAAGTCTGCCCCGGATAGATCATCATCAGAGACTCACCTATATCTGATTTAGATAATTTAGATGAGATTTTGGACTTTGAGTTGATGCTCTGATGGGCTGCAACTCTGGGGGACGCTGGGATGGGGTGAGAATATTTGGCACATGAGACAGACGTGCATCTTTAAGGATCAGAGGTGGACCGTGGTGAGGAACTGAGGTCTCCATCCATCCACCGACAAGGACCAGTGGCCTGAGAACTGCATGAGTGGGCGTGGAAGCAGATCTTAATGATGACATCCTCAGATGACCACGCTCTGGCCAAGACCTTGACTAAACCTTCATGAGAGACCCTGAATCAATATGTTCCAAAATGTCTGACCTATGTGAGATAATTAATATTTGTTATTATTATTGTTTTTAAAGAGTAAGTGTGTGTGTTCATGCATGTGCAAGAGCAAGGTAAGTGGAGAGAAAGAGAGAGGAGAGAGTCTAAGTAGACTCCGCCTCCAGCTTGGAGCCCTACTGGGAGTTTGATCCCATGACCCTGGGATCAAGACCTGAGCCAAAATCAAGAGTCAGATGCTTAACTGACCGAGTCACCAGGTGCTCCAGTATTTGTTATTTTCAGTTGCTTAAGTTTTAGGGCAATTTGCTATGCAGCCACAGATATGTCATAACGTTATTTAATAATTTCATTTTATTTATTTAAAAAACTTTAATGTCTATCATTTATTTTTGAGAGAGAGAGAGAAAGAGAGAAAAGCAGAATGTGAGTGGGGGAGGGGCAGAGAGAGGGGGACACATGGATTCTGAAACAGGCTCCAGGTTCTGAGCTGTCAGCCCAGAGCCCGGTGTGTGGCTCAAACTCATGAACCGTGAGATTGTGACCTGAGCCGAAGTCAGATGCTTAACCAACTGAGTCACCCAGGTGCCCCTATAATTTTGTTTTAAAAAATAATTCAAGCACAACCTAAATGCCTATCGGCTGGTGAACGAGTAGGCAGATGTGGTGTGTGCGCACAATGGAATATTATTCTGTCATAAGAGGGATGAAGTAGTGCACATGCTGCACCATAGACTGATGTTGCAAACATGCTGAAGAAGCCATAAGTACAAAGCTACATATTGTATGATTCCATTTACATAAAATATCCAGAACAGGCCAATCCTTGGAGACAGAAAGGTTAGTGATTGCCAGGGGTGGGGGAGGGGAAATGGAGAGTGACGGCTAATAGGTATAGGATTTCTTTTTGGAGTGATGAAAATGTCCTAGAATTAGGAAGTGCTGGCAGCTGTACAATTCTGTGAATATACTTTTTACTACCATTGAACTGCACGCTTTTTTTTTAAAGTGGGAATTTCATGACATAGGAGTTATATTTGAATTTAAAAAGGGGCAAAAGAAAGGGGGAAAAAGAAGTCCTTTGTCCTTCATGGCATTTAATCAAAAGAGGTAAAAGACTCAAGCAGTCTGAAAATACTTTACTGGTGTGTGGACTTTACCACCTTCTGAGACTGAAGCACAGGGGCCATGTTTTATTATTATTGTTGTTTGGTTATTGTTTTTATTATTTTAAGTAGGCTTCAAACCCAGCATGGAGCTTAATGTGAGGCTTGAACTCACAACCCTGAGATCAAGACCTGAGCTGATCAAGACCTGAGCTACTCAGGAGCCCCGTGGGGCCATGGTTTTTAATATTGCCAAAGTAGAATGAATGGTCTCTGCAATCGTGGTTTTCACATTTCTTTTGTGGGAGGAAGATTCATAAACAAGTAATACAGTAAGACGCATAGTTGAGCATGAAACTGCAGGATACAATTTATGGATATATAGAACCTTAGAGAGAAAGATCAAAGAGAATGATTGACATCAGTTCACCTCCATCCCTTGTTACTAAAATGAGTTTTGTGTATTTCTAGGAATCCAAGGGGCACCCAGAGATCTCAGTAGTAATGGCTGACCCACCAATCCTCTCTAACTTCCAATCAAGTTGCCAAATATGAAAATAAAACCAAAGCCCGAGTTCAGTTTTTCAAAAAAGAATATATGTTTGTTTACAAGGCCTACAAAATTTCAGAAAACACATTACCGTTTGGATATGAAGCCTTTGAAGCCTCAGATTTTTGTGCCCTCGAGTTTCCAGCAATGATTTTATGCGTAGTTAAGTCCCTGATGCATTGGTGATTGAATGCTAAAACCCGGTCTGTCTGGCCTTTATTTACTCTCAACCTTCTCTAGGTGTTTAGCCTTCCATTGAACTCTTTCACCAAATCGCTTAACATTGTGTGTCTCTGCTCTGAAATCCGTTATGTCTTGTGACTACTACAAGTTATATTTAGCTGCATTTCCTTAGAATATTCAAGATATAAATACTCTGGAGATCCTGGAGAAATAGGATCATTCAGGAATCACAGTGCTGTGTAGATCTTGGAGTGTTTTCTACTGCCTTGATCCTCAATATTTATACTCAGGCCCCCACACTTCCTTCATGGTCAAGGAGAGACCCAGCATCAGAGCAAAAAAACAAAAAACAAACAAACAAACAAACAAAAACCTGTCTAAGGCCAACTCGTTATGGGAAATTTTAAATGAATGTAAACTAAATTTCCCATGGCTAATTGGGAGCTTTAAACCTTACTGATTTCTATTCTGTTTCTTCATTATATTTACATCCTGGAATTCAATTCTGAATGCTGGGGCCAGAACCTGGGGGATGTCCATTGGACAAGCCTTCTAGAGATGCATTAAGCCACAGTGGTTCAGAGCCAGGATCCTGGAGCAAGACTCCAATTCCGCTACTTACTAGCTTCCTGGCCTTAATTGCTCTGTGCCTTGTTTTTCTTATCTGTAAGATGGGGGCAATAATGGTATAACTATCAATTAGGGCTGTTTTGAGAATTCACTGACATAACATAAAGCTCTTGGGGAAGGATTTGCTCACAGTAGGAGTTATGTAAGCACTAACTGTTATTATTACTATTTCTGGGAATTGCAGCATCTAATGCAACAATGGGAAAATCTTTGCTCCAGGGAACTGGAATATTTATCCCGATGCTTTATGTTTCTGGGCGGGGCCGCAGGCGCTGCAGGGAGCTTTGGTGGTGTATTTACGTCATGTAACTTGCACTTGATTCCCCGTCGCGTCGAGGTAATGAAGCAACAAATATTAACTGAAGTACACTAGTCATGGAAAGCATTAAACTGAGAGATGTGACCTGTACATCTCTTCACCCTTTCTTCTTTCCTTTCCTCTCCTCCCTTACCTCCATGCTCCCTTTCCCCCTTCCCCTCACGGTTTTCTTCTGTCCTCTTACATTTCTTTGATTATAATCTCTTAAAATCTGTGCTCAATTGTTTTAGAGTGAAGTTGGGAAATTGGGAGCCGTAAAAGAGGTAAGATTGAAAGCACATTTAGGTCTGATGTTACAACCAGGAAATTAAACTTTGAAGTTGTTATTCTGCCTTGAAATTATTTTCCTTATCTTAACTACAGAGAAGGAGCGGTCTGCATGAAACATGACTGCATTTGCCTCCAGAGGAAATTTCTTTTCTTTCAGAGGTTTGGAAATCTGGATGCACTTAAAATAAAGCCCTCATCCTACTCAGGTTCCTTCCAGGCTGTAATTCAGACCAAACACAAATTGTGTTTGCTCTCTTTTAGGAAAAAAACAATTCCCCTTCTCACACATTGTCATCCCAACTTGCTCTCATTTTAGGTTTTCTGAAATCAACCCAATGAGTGGTGGTACCATAGATAAGAGTTTTTCTTTGTATGTCAATAGGACAGTCTGTGTTATTTTCTGGACGCCAGTATATTTCTGTATACTTGCAACTACCGGAGAGAGACTACAGTGACAATGAAAAGGACAGTATAAGACTCATTAAAAGGACACAGAGATTCAATTTAGAATGTTATTTCTTGGTTTCCAAATGGCGCTGGGGTTAGAGTGGGGACCCATCACTGTTGTATTCCCAGCTCTTTTCCCACAAGTGGAACCCAGAAGCAGTTATATTGTAACTGGGGGAAAAATAAATAACTGGAAGGCAGTGATCGGTTATAATCACCATGGCAACCCAGCGTCTGCAAACGGGGAAAATACAGTCACACCCCCGCAGTGCCTCTTCTACATCAGACAGGCTTTAGCCACCAAACTCCAGGAAGAATAACGGAAAAACCCAAAACCTTTGCACTCACTCAGTGCGTTTCTGAGAGCTCCCTGGGGTAAGGGCAAACTTCAGAAGGGGGGTAATGAGGCAGCAGACCCAGAACGAGAAAGGCTCCCTGCCCTTAGGGACTTTCCCTGTAGTTCACTTAATGATGGGTTAATTAATTTCTTTGCAGTTTTCTATTTCAACGAATTCGCCCAACTATATTCTGCTGGACACAGACTATAGGGAACATGTAAGACAGTCTCTACCTGTGATAGAAAATGAAAACATCGTTTGAGACATTAATTCCTAAAGGTTTTTTGTTCTTTCTGTTCTTGTTTTCAATGTTCTCAAATCCATCCCGCCTCAAGGGGTGGGATGCTGCCTCATTCATCTTTATATCTCCAGTGCCTGGAGCCGGAGCCATGCCTTACACATGGTAAATATTCAGTAAATCATACAGAAGGAACGGACAAATTTCTCCAAAAAACCAATGCTACCTCTGAGCAGACATCGCATTTTTCAGGTGCTCTGTCAGTACTGGGCAAAACGGAGTTTTCTCTGGCTTTTTAAATCGCTACTCTTAATAATAAATTAGAATCAGTATTATCA
>NC_043701.1:107045871-107048023 GCF_006229205.1 Suricata suricatta | reverse complement strand
CAGGGCTCAAACCCATGAACTGTGAGATCATGACCTGAGCTGAAGCTGGACGTTTAACCGACTGAACCACCCAGACGCCCCAAGGGCTAGTATGGTCTTAACCATTGAGAAATGAAACACAGTTCCACAATCCCTTAGCTAAAGCTCTTGAGGCTATAAATCAGCTATTTTTTAAATTTTATTTTGTATTGTATAACACTCCTACAGGGCCCAGAGCAGAACCCAGAAATCAAACCCATGAACATTTCTTCCATAAACTGCATGCATATTTACACTAAATAAGATGAACATTAAAGTAAGCCTCATATTATTTCAGGTTCGATTTTGTGACCAATTGATCTGTGCAAAAATGTTAAGTTTTCAGATCATTTTTGACTTTGGAATTGCAAGTGAAGTCTTATAAAGCACTCAGCCGTCTCCCCGTCTCCCAGGTTAGCCTGGTTCTGCACCCCCTCAACCCTCCCTGCCCCTGCTCAGGTACAGGACTCATTGTATTCCAGAGCCTGGACTTTGGTCTTATGCCTACTTAGCCTGGGAAAGTTACCGGCATGATAAAGAGGCAACAGTATCTTTGCCATATCCAGGAAGCCCTCATGAGAGATTTAGTTCTTCCAGGTCAGCAATTCAGGGGAGATACCATTTCCCTCCTGTACAAGTAGGTGGTGTGATTTCCTCAAGTATCTGAGTGTAATCAGTAACAAAAGGTCTGTTGGGAGGTGGTGGCTACTCAGCCGAGGGATAGGAAAGGCACAGGGCAGAGAAACCAACATATCCTAAGGTCTGGGGGTTTTCGGGGAATCACAAGTAGTAGCCACATTGGGCTCTGCACTTTCCATGGCGCATATCACCCCCAGCATTGGCCGCGCGAACCCTGAATTCTGGGTGCCAACAGGGAAAAAATAGCCCCCACCTCTGCGTGATCTGAGCAGGGAGTTGGCGGCGGTAGAGACCTGGGTGGGCACTCAAGCTGCAGGAGCTCCCAGCTCATTTCCAGCAGCTCCCGGCACCTCCAGCAACAGCTGCGCACTCATTCCTCCCCCAACTCAAACGCAATCACAGCTGGGGGATGGGTCTGTGACGGTGCACGCTTCACCTCCTGCTGTGCATCTCACCTCAGACAGGGGCAGCCGAAATCCCTGCCTGAGCCAAGACAAACCGATTCCTCCCCCTAAGAAGCCAGCCACCAAAGCAAATACATCTCATCTGTGGTAGCATAAAAGTGCATGGACTGGAACTTTGACCTGAGGGGGGCCTGGAAAATACAACTCAGCTCAACTACGGCACAAGGAGATCGAACTCATTAGAGGGGCCTACAGTTCAGTTCCTAGTTCAGTGGAGCTCGGCTTGCCGCCTATCTAATCTCTGCAGACACCAAGGCAGAGCCTCTGAGAGCAGCCTCTGAGACCTACCACACCAAACCACGCCCATCCATGAGGGGGAGCCGCTGGTTTTTTTAAATATATATTTTTCTTTTTTTCTTTTTCTTTTCTTCTTTTTCTGTACGTATTTTTTTTTTACTATTATTACTTTCTTTTTTACTTAAATTTTTAAAAATTTTTACTCCTTATTTTCCTTTCTCCTTTCTCCCTTTTTTTTTTTTTTACCTGCTTGCAATCCAGATATATTCTCCTATATCTCATCCCTACCTCAGCCCTCAACTGGTAATACACTTTTAGAATGTCCACTGTCCTTTGTTGTCTCTGACCCCTTTTATTTATTTTTTTCTTTTTTTTCTTTTTCTTTTCTTCTTCTCTTCATTTCATCTCTTTCCTCTCCATTCTCTTTATTTTCTTTCCCCCTTTTAATGTGTTTGTTTAATTTGTCTGTGCATTTGTGCATTACTGTTCCCTCCGTGTGTATCTGTCTGTTTTCCTTCTTAGGGCTACACCAAGAAACAAGCCAAAGTGTGCATGACAGCAAGTCCCAAATATTGCTGAGTAGGGAAATAAAATATTCAAAGGTACAACAAGAGAAACTGAGAGACACCATTAAAAGAATATTTCCTGAAATGACAGGCCCTGGACAGACAATAAGCCGCCTTTAACAGAGAAGTATTAACAGGTGCACAGTGCACAACGAGCTTTCTAAAGGTGACAAGAGACAGAAAACTAGCAAAAATGACAAAACGAAAGAACTCTCCCCTGAAGAATTC
>NC_043701.1:107043372-107045771 GCF_006229205.1 Suricata suricatta | reverse complement strand
CTAATTCACCTATTCTTCTCTCTGCCTCATCAGTCCTTGAGGTGGCTGCCTCCAGTTTGTTATTCACCTCATCTATAGCCTTTTTTAACTCATAACAGTGCCTAGTCATTGTCTCAGTTGATTCTTTGATGCTTTTCTCAACCCTAGCGATTAATTTTATGACAAGTTTTTAAAATTCTTGATCCGGTATGTTTTCTAGGTCTGCCTTGAGCAGTTCTGTGGCTGTGACTTCCTCCTGGAAATTCTTCAGGGGAGAGTTCTTTCGTTTTGTCATGTTTGCTAGTTTTCTGTCTCTTGTCACCTTTAGAAAGCTCGTTGTGCACTGTGCACCTGTTAATATTTCTCTGTTAAAGGAGGCTTATTGACTGTCCAGGGCCTGTCATTTCAGGAAATATTATTTTAATGGTGTCTCTCAGTTTCTCTTGTTGTACCTTTGAATATTTTATTTCCCTACTCAGCAATATTTGAGACTTGCTGTCATGCACACTTTGGCTTGTTTCTTGGTGTAGCCCTAAGAAGGAAAACAGACAGACACACACAGAGGGAACAGTAACGCACAAATGCACAGACAAATCAAACAAACAAACACATTAAAAGGGGGAAAGAAAATAAAGAGAATGGAGAGGAAAGAGATGAAACGAAGAGAAGAAGAAAAGAAAAAGAAAAAAAAGAAAAAGAAAAAAATAAATAAAAGGGGTCAGAGACAACAAAGGACAGTGGACATTCTAAAAGTGTATTACCAGTTGAGGGCTGAGGTAGGGATGAGATATAGGAGAATATATCTGGATCACAAGCAGGTAAAAAAAGGGGGGGGGGGAGAAAAGAGAAAGGAAAATAAGGAGTAAAAATTTTTAAAAATTTAAGTAAAAAAGAAAGTAATAATAATAAAAAAATATGTACAGAAAAAGAAGAAAAGAAAAAGAAAAAAAGAAAAATATATATTAAAAAAACCCAGCAGCTCCCCCTCATGGATAGGCATGGTTTGGTGTGGTAGGTCTCAGAGGCTGCTCTCAGAGGCTCCGCCTTGGTGTCTGCAGAGATTAGATAGGCGGCAAGCCAAGCTCCACTGAACTAGGAACTGAACTGTAGGCCCCTCTAATGAGTTAGATCTCCTATTGCCGTGGTTGAGCTGAGTTGTATTTTCCAGGCCCGCCTTGGGTCAAAGTTCCAGTCCATGCACTTTTATGCTACCACAGATGAGATGTATTTGCTTTAGTGGCTGGCTTCTTAGGGGGAGGAATCGGTTTGTCTTGGCTCAGGCAGGGATTTCGGCTGCCCCTGTCTGAGGTGAGATGCGCAGCAGGAGGTGAAGTGTGCACCGTCACAGACCCATCCCCCAGCTGTGATTGCGTTTGAGTTGGG
Organism: Suricata suricatta; assembly: GCF_006229205.1. NCBI lineage: Eukaryota > Metazoa > Chordata > Mammalia > Carnivora > Herpestidae > Suricata > Suricata suricatta. The sequence goes on along the minus strand of NC_043701.1, from coordinate 107,044,409 downwards.
GGAGGAATGAGTGCGCAGCTGTTGCTGGAGGTGCCGGGAGCTGCTGGAAATGAGCTGGGAGCTCCTGCAGCTAGAGTGTGCACCCAGGTCTCTACCGCCGCCAACTCCCTGCTCAGATCACGCAGAGGTGGGGGTTATTTTTTCCCTGTTGGCACCCGGGATTCAGGGTTCACGCGGCCAATGCTGGGGGTGATATGCACCATGGAAAGTGCAGAGACCAATGTGGCTACTACTTGTGATTCCCTGTAAACCCCCAGACCTTAGGATATGTTGGTTTCTCTGCCCTGTGCCTTTCCTATCCCTCAGCTGAGTAGCCACCACCTCCTGACAGACCTTTTGTTACTGATTACACTCAGATACTTGAGGAAATCACACCACCTACTTGTACGGGAGGGAAATGGTATCTCCCCTGAACTGCTGACCCGGAAGGACTAAATCTCTCATGAGGGCTTCCTGGATATGGCAAAGATACTGTTGTCTCTTTATCATGCCGGTAACTTTTCCAGGCTAAGTAGGCATAAGACCAAAGTCCAGGCTCTGGAATACAATGAGTCCTGTACCTGAGCAGGGGCAGGGAGGGTTGAGGGGGTGCAGAACCAGGCTAACCTGGGAGACGGGGAGATGGCTGAGTGCTTTATAAGACTTCACTTGCAATTCCAAAGTCAAAAATGATCTGAAAACTTAACATTTTTGCACAGATCAATTGGTCACAAAATCGAACCTGAAATAATATGAGGCTTACTTTAATGTTCATCTTATTTAGTGTAAATATGCATGCAGTTTATGGAAGAAATGTTCATGGGTTTGATTTCTGGGTTCTGCTCTGGGCCCTGTAGGGGTGTTATACAATACAAAATAAAATTTAAAAAATAGCTGATTTATAGCCTCAAGAGCTTTAGCTAAGGGATTGTGGAACTGTGTTTCATTTCTCAATGGTTAAGACCATACTAGCCCTTGGGGCGTCTGGGTGGTTCAGTCGGTTAAACGTCCAGCTTCAGCTCAGGTCATGATCTCACAGTTCATGGGTTTGAGCCCTG
>NC_043701.1:107004143-107043272 GCF_006229205.1 Suricata suricatta | reverse complement strand
TTTTTTTTTAATTACAAGTAAGAAGAGGAAAATAATCTCTCCCACTACTTAGAGATACCAATCGTTAATCAATTCAAGTATCTTTCTCCTCCTCACACTCTTTACAGCCAACCTTGCATCATGAATGTCTTTCTGTCATAAATGTTTTATGCAAATGAGATTTTCATAGCGACACAGCATTACATAGTATGGATATACCAAAATTGTACTGATTGTGTTATTGAAATTTTCTTTTTTTCCCTCCAATAGTGCCCTAAATAAGACATTTATACATGCATCTTTATGTACATCTCTGATACTTTTTTTGCATGAGCCACTGAAAACAGATTCTGGACATGTATAAGGTATTTGACACCCACGGCTTTCGCAGTGTCCCCCAGAAAAGGCGTGCCAGTGTAGGTTCCTAGAAGGAGACCATAAAATCTCCCTGCTTACTTATTTCCTTATACTCAAGTCACTATTTAGTACACCCCCCCCCATTTTTGTCAAATTGCCAGATTTTTGTTAAAAATGACATCTCATTGAAATTTGCACTTTTTTGATGATTGATGACATAAACCTGTCTTCATATACTTAAAGGCCCTTTAAATTTCTCCTTTCGGGGTGCCTGGGTGGCTCAGTTGGTTAAGCGTCCAGCTTCAGCCCAGGCCATGATCTCATGGTTTGTGGGTTCGAGCCCCGCGTCAGGCTCTGTGCTGACAGATAGCTCAGAGCCTGGAACCTGCTTCAGATTCTGTGTGTGTCTCTCTCTCTGACCCTCCCCTGCTCACACTGTCTCTCTCTGTCTCCCAAAAAAATTAAATAAAAGACATAAAAAAGAATTTTTTAAAATAAATTTCTCCTTTCATGAATCATCTCTTCAAATCATCTGCGTATTTTTCTATTGGTGTGCTTACCTTTTTCTGGTTGATTTTATTAAAAAAATTTTTTTTACTGTATGTTTATTTTTGAGAGACAGAGAATAAGCAGGGGAGAAGCAGAAATAGAGGGAAACACAGAAACCAAAGCAGGACTCAAGCTCTGAGGTGTCAGCACAGACCCTGACACAGGGCTTGAAACCACAAACCTTGAGATCATGACCTGAACTGAAGTCAGTTGCCTAACCACTGAGCCACTCAGGAACCCCATGACTTTAAGAGGTATTTATATATGGTCAAGGTTAAAAACAAACAAGCAAAAACAACCTTGAAGTTTCCCCGCTGTGGAAAAAAGAAAAAGACTTCCCCCACTTCTTTTTCAGAGCATTTCCTTGGAAATAACTTCCTTCTTCTGTTCCTTTGATATGTATATAAATCTTTTTAGAGCCCAAATAAGCCTCTAGCCAGCCTTACAACTCAGGGAGGTTTCTCTAGGGCTTGGAGCCCTCTTTTTGAAATGCAAGTATCAAGGAAGAGAGTGCCTCTAACTTCGGGCCACCTTCCTCAGTTAAACTGGCCACTGGCTCTAAACCTCCTGCTTGACTTGGGATAGAAGCAGAGGTTTTCGTTTTCCTTCAGATAAAGGCACAGATTGACTACCCTGATCACTAGCTAAATATTTAACACATGGTGTCGTCAGATCTTCCTATGAGAAGGGTGAGCACCAATCCTGAGAACCTGTGAGTGATCGGTTTCACCTGCTGGGTCATATACACGGTGGGGTCCCTTTCTGTCTCTGGAATCTCATTAGCATATTCTCTGGGCATGCTGTCTGTGGCAGTCTGCTCTGGTGTGAATTCATTAACAAACCTGGTCACGTAATTTTGTATATGTGTAAAGAATATTTTCCAGGATGGACCAGAGATTTTATTTTATTTTATTCCCCATCGTGATATGTATTCCAAACTCATTTTGCACTGTGTTTATTTCTATGTGCTTTCCGTAGTCATTTGTGTGCTGATGTCCTGTGCTTAGTCTATCAATCTTTCTTTCTGGTGGTTTCTTTCTGTGCTTTTACTCAAAAAGCTCTTCCTTCAGTGTCACTCATCAGGGAAACACAAATCAAAACCACACTGAGATACCACCTCACACTGGTCAGCGTGGCTAAAATGAACAAATCAACAGACTATAGATGCTGGCGAGGATGTGGAGAAATGGGCACCCTCCTACACTGTTGGTGGGAATGTAAACTGGTGCAGCCGCTCTGGAGAACAGTGTGGAGGTTCCTCAAAAAACTATCAATAAAACTCCTCTATGGCCCAGCAATAGCACTGCTAGGCATTTACCCAAGGGATACAGAAGTGCTGATGCATAGGGGCACATGGACCCCAGTGTTCATAGCAGCACTGTCAACAATAGCCAAATCATGGAAAGAGCCTAAATGTCCACCAGCTGACGAATGGGTCAAGATGTGGTTTATCTATACAATGGAGTACTACATGACAGTGAGAAAAAAGGAAATCTGGCCATTCGTAGCAACGTGGATGTTACGCTAAGTGAAATAAGTCAGGCAGAGAAGGACAGATAGATTATGTTTTCACTCATATGTGGAACAGGAGAAACTTAACAGAGTATCATGGGGAGGGGAAGAGAAAAACAGTTTAAGGAGAGGGAGGAAGGCAAACCATAAGAGATTCTTGAATACAGAGAACAAACTGAGGGTTGATGGGGGTGGGGGAGAAGAGAAAGGGGGTGATGGGCATGGAGGAGGGCACTTCTTGGGATGAGCACTGGGTGTTATATGGAAACCAACTTGATAATAAACTATAAAAGAAAAAAAGTTCTTCCTATACTGAAAACAAATATATGTTCTCCATTATTTTTTTCTCTTTTATAGTTTAACTTTTTACATTAAACACTCGGTTTTTAGGAATTTAATTTGATGTGGGGAACAAAGGCAAAAGAATAAATTAAATTTTCTTACTGTGCCAGAGTCCAGCTCCAGCAGGTCCAGGGCTCCCTGAAAAATTGGACGGTGTTGGTGAAAGGGAGCGAGAGAGCCTCAGCTTCTTTCTGATCGCCAGGCAGGCATCTCTGCTCGGTCAGTTTTTGTGTGTTTATTTATAGATCAAGTGTTAACATGACATCAAAAAAGTGGAATCTTTACTAAAAATAATTCTCAGTGATAAAATGTTTTAAAAAGTGTACAGAAACAGGTTTTACAGAGGCATTTTTGCAGGATTACTCTAATTTCAGTGAGGGAGTTAAGTTTTACAAATAGCATAACCATATATTCTCAGTGAAAAGCAGATAACATACATATTTGTTTAAACTGGTAGTAAATCTTACAACTAAGAAGGTAGTGGGATGTTCTCAGTGAGAAACAGATAGCAAACACATTTCTTTATATCAATAATGCTAAGATTCAGGCATAGGCTAGGAGTCATTCTGTCTGGCTCACAAAAGGAAGAATGTATTTGCGCTGGTTAGTAAGTTGCTTGTGTAAACCCCGTTATTTGATGTTGAAGGTGTAAACACCATAAGGGCCCTAGATGTGCTGGTCTTTGTGTATGAGTTTAAGTTTTAACTGTTCTTACCCATCCTCACAACAGGTATCAGTGTAAGGGAAGGTATTTGTGGCACCAATTAGCCAAGCTATGTGCAGTAACTGATGTCCGGCTCTTGTTTGGTTTTTTATCTCTAAGTTAGGCTCTTTTTCTCTGGGCCAGAGTTAATAGTAACTCTTGTGTTCTTTAACCCCTTTATTATCTATGTCTTAGGTTTGTGAGGCTCATTAGAAGAGCCTTTCAACAAACATCTGCAGTGCTTTGTCTAAATTCTTCTTTGTAGAGGTGGGAATACGCTTCTCCCCATGAGGTATCTGTGTGGGAAATATCAGTCTGATTGGGAACATTGTGAGGCCTAATCAATAAGAGCAGTCCCATTTCCAATATGAGCCAATAGTAGAAGCAGATACCGGTTTCACTTCATGGCAGGAGCTGTGCAAACGTCTGCCATTTCCTTGCCGTGACTGTGTCATCCAGCAAGGCTAATGTGGCTCCCAGCAACTCATCTTTTCCCTGACCAGGTGCAATCACGCCTCAGGGACAGGGCAAGGGGACAGGGCAAGGGGACAGGCCGCTCCTGAGACTAATCAGCAAAGCGCTCTAAGGTTTGGTGCCAAGCAGAAATGATAGTTACCAGAGGATCGATTTTGGGAGCTGTCTGGGGGCCAGAGACCATGCAAACTTGCCATATCCTCACCAGGAATTTTCACTCAACTGGTGAGTTCTGATAGCTCCCAACATTACTGCCTACAGCCCATTGACAAGTCCTTGAAACAGGCAGAGTGACCTTCCTCTAGGCACTCAGCTACCTTGATGACACTTTGCTAAGGGCAAAAGGCAGTCTTAGCTTATTTAACACTAGCCCCGACCTCTGGGGTTCTGTAAGTTTTCTTTAAGATATAAAAATTCTTTTAGAAACTTCCTTTATCTCTATTCCCCAAATCATAATTTAGCAATCATCCTCGATATGTATGGCCCCCTCATCTACATCTGAAGGGTCTCAGGACTAAGGCTTTATTAGACAGTAGTAAACAACCTTTTCCTAACAACAGGTAGCCCCTTCGAGGTCCTGGAAGTCTTGCTTCCAGAATTCTTTAGAGACTCATGCTAATCCTGAACCCCTCCCAACCTGGAGGTATATAATCACTTGCTCCTCACAATCCCAGTGCAGCTCTTTCTGCTCACAGGTCCTCATCCCCCTGTGCTTTAATCAAACAACCTATTTGCACCAAGGGCATCTCAAGAGTTCATTTTTTACCGGTCTCTCTGAACCCCAACATTTCCACATCAATTCTGTGTATGTCTATATCACATGCTCCCACCTCCCAGATCGAATACCAATGATCAGACACATATTTACCTTCTTTGTTATGAATATGATACTTAGGAGGGTCGTGCTGACCTGGAAATCCAGTGGCATTCAATCAGAAGCCATAGGCTTTCAACTCAGTTAAGACAATGGTTCTCAAAGGTGTGCCATTTTCTTGCCTTCTGTAACTTCTGGATAAGCACGTGGACAAACACAGCTTTGCCATATTTGTGTGAAATTGGGCAAATTCTCTACCTTTTTGTGCCTCAATTTACAATCATCTCTTTAGTGATAAACATGTTTCATATGATGACATTTCTTTTCATCTGGAAAAGGTGCCGGTAAACCAGTGAGGATTCTTCGATGTTAACGTTACAGATGGAGGGAATAGTATTCGTTCTGTGAATCTCTTCATCCTTTGTCTGAGGTTCAGTTTGCTCATCTGTTAAAAAATTTTTTTAATGTTTATTTATTTTGAGAGAGATAGAAACAGAGCATGAGCAGGGGAGGGACAGAGAGAGGGGGGGACAAAGAATCCGAAGCAGGCTCCAGGCTCTGACCTGTCAGTGCAGAGCCCAATGTGGGGCTTGAACCCACAAACTGGGAGATCATGACCTGAGTTGAAGTGGGACGCTCAACCGACTGAACCACCCAGGCGCCCCAGTTTGCTAATCAGTTAATTTCTCACAGCTCTTTAATGACCATGGACATGAAAGCACACAGTGTATTCATTTGCTCCCACAAACCTGGGATTTCCACAACATGCATTTATTGTCTTGGTTTGAAGACCAGAATCTGAAATCAAGGTGTTGGCAAGGCTGGTTTCTTCTCAGAACTGGGAGGGTAGGATCTGTTCTAAGACTCTCTTCTTGGCTTATAGATCTCCCCGTTCACAAGGGATTCTCTGGTGTGGCTCTGTGTCCTACTTTCCCCGCAGAAGTACTGAATGAGAGACACCCCCCCCCCCCCCCAAGGACCCCAGGTTAACGCCACAACCTCTCTCCAAATAAGGTCACATTCTGGTGCTGGCATTAGGACTTCAACATCCGAATTTGGGGGAAAATGCAGAATAAAGGCAAATGGAAATGCAGATGAAATTTCATTTCCTTATAACCTGCAGCCCATTGACAAATCCTTGAGGCTGGCAGAGCATAGTAGCATTTCTCAGGAACCCCCTGTCTTAATGAGAACGCTTTGCTAGAGAGAAAAACAACCTTAACTTGACAACCGCTAGGCCTCCAGGATCCTAGAGGCTTCTTTAACATACGAAAAGCCTCTTGGAAACCTCCTTTGTCTTTACCTCCCCCAACTCCAAAGTGTGTCCTCACAATCCTGGGGCAGCTCTTTCTCCCCAGGGGTCCTATCCCTGTGCTCTAATAAAAGCACTCCTTTCCCCCCATCAAAAACATGTCCAGAATTGTTTCTTGATGTTTCTCTCCCAGACCCAACATCAGATCCCATTTGTGGGAAGACTCCCGCAAGGCGTTTCCACCACAGTCAGTGTTGACACATGTTGACTCAAGCGGGAAACTCTGGTTTCTGTATTCCTAACTCCATTTTAAAGAGATTTTCCTCCTGATTTGAGGGACTGGCTTTACCTAGAGAACAATCATTTGAATTGTTTTTGCCTTCACCTCTTCTTTCTATATCTGTCAACTAAGAATGAAAGCTCACACATGTGACTCTAAATAAAATGTAGAAGAAATTAGAAACCTTTTGGGTTAAAACCCTTAGGAAAAGTGTCCAGTTCTAACATGATTAGTATGAAACTTGGATGTCTGGGGAGATTTTTCTCCTTTTGATTACAGACTGTGCTTGAATCGATTTGCCAACATCAGAGCAAGGATGAATGGAAAAACAATACCGTTGAGACTTTTTTCTTCCCGGGCAGCTGTAAATCACATGGAGATCCTCATAGTAATTAGAGCTGGTGATAATCTGACTCAACAGAAATGCCGTCAATTCTCTAACACTTTGGTGTCGGCTCCGAGGCTTAACACATGAATTCATGGGAGCTTGTGTGGAGAATTAGTCATGAGTATGGATAGAAAAAGAAAACGTGTAGGAAGGCAAGCAATCTCTCCAGGACCTGTCTACTCATGAGAAGGAGAGCGTTGGTGGAATTGCTCACAGCTCTCCTCCTCCTTCTCGTATTCTTTCTCTTCCACCTGCCTGTCCTCCCAGGGCTAATTTGGGACATCTACTGACAGCATGAGGAGAGGGAGCAACTGGGAAGTTCACAGGATGGGGGGAGGGAAAAATAGCTACCAGCTACCACGGGACCGGTTAAAAGATCTGAATGGCAGAGGGGACTGTGAGCTGTCCATTGTAAAAGATCAGCACTCAAAAAGGCGCAATTATTTCATTTGAAATTAGACCCAGGTTGGACTCCTCCCCCTTCCATTTATTGACTTTGAGCAGTCACTCCGTTTCCTTAAATCCTGAGGTGAATGGTGCCCATTCTGCAGAATTATGGTAAGGGATGACATTTCCCAACACACGTGGGAGCAACCAACAAATGCCCAGCCTGAGCTCGAAGTTCATCCCCAGGCAGGTAAGGAAGTAAGGGAAATGCTGAATCAATTCCTTAAGTTGTGGCAAGACAGCCATGGTGGGCTCCCTTTGGTTGAGTAGACAAAGGGCTTAGCTCCTTCAGGGAGGATGGGATGGGAGTGAATTTCTAACAGCAGTTAGAGTGAGTCCAGCAATGGAGGCTGGATCAGGGTCTTGTGCCTGCCATTCTCAAAGACTTGTCCCGATTTGTAATTGTCACCAAGTGGATCATTAGAAAAACTCTCAAGTAATGGTTGGACAGGTAATTGCTATTTGATTGTTGTCAACAGAGGGAAAAGCCACGATACAACTTAATCACCAACCACACTGTGGTTTCTTTAAAGAATCTTGTTTTGCTGGTTCTGCAGTTGCCTGGGAAGGAGGATGGGGAGCGTAGGAGGGAGGTGCTATGCTTCTGTGTGGATGCAGAAAGCGGGTAGGCTGGAAACCAAAATTCTGCCATTGTTTTCTCTTAGGGGCCAAGCTGAACGGAGCACGTGGGAGCCATTTGGGTGGCTGCTGGGATAGAAAAAGCAATCTCTAAAAGAATCTGACATTAACACTTTAAATCGAGAACGATGCACTCGCCCTGACACACTGTATCTCATCTTTGTTTGGTTCTAAGTTTATTCTGCATGATATAACCTTTATTTCTCAATGTTTTCCCCGTAAGCAAATTATAGTTGACTTTGCCAAAGGCTGCATGGGTCCTGGTAGCTGGCACCCCCGAGGGATTGTTAGTCTCTTTGTCTTAAATACATCCAGTTCAAAAACTTGTGTTGTGTTTGTACTGTGTTTAAAAGACCATGCCACAACGAGCACTGTAGACAGACACAACTGAGACTCAGTTCACGCTCACTAGGGCATCAGGAAGAAGACAGGATTAATCACAATGGTGGGGAGATGGAGTGTCTGGAAAGTTTGAATTAAAGTTTAAAAAAATTATTTTTATCTTTTTTTATCTTTGTGAGACAGAGAGAAACAGATCATGAGTGGGGAGGGTCAGAGAGAGGGACACACAGAATCCGAAGTAGGCTCCAGGCTCTGAGCTGTCAGCACAGAGCCGGACACAGGGCTCGAACCCATGAACCATGAGACCATGACCTGAGCCGAAGCCAGATACTTAACCGACTGAGCCACTCAGGCACCCAAATTTGAATTAAAATTTGAAGGATGGAAGGGGGCCTGGGTGGCTCAGTTGGTGGAGCATCTGGCTCTTGCTTTGAGATCAGGTCGTGTTCTCATGGTTTGTGAGTTTGAGCCGACCTCAGACTCCACGCTGGCAATGCATGCTCTCTCTCTCCATCTCAAAATAAATAAATAAACATTAAACATTTTTTTTAAATTAACAGTAGAACTCCCCTATGTCCTAGCAATAGCGCTGTTAGGAATTTACCCAAGGGATACAGAAGTGCTGATGCATAGGGGCACATGTACCCCAGTGTTCACAGCGGCACGTTCAACAACAGCCAAATCATGGAAAGAGCCCAAATGTCCATCACCTGACAAATGGATCAAGAAGATGTGGTTTATATATACCATGGAGTACCATGTAGCAATGAGAAAGAATGAAATCTGGCCATTTGTAGCAACATGGATGGACCTCAAGGGTGTCATGCTAAGTGAAATAAGTCAGGCAGAGAAGGACAGATACCATATGTTTGCACTCATAAGTGTAACAGGAGAAACTTAACAGAGGACTGTGAGGGAGGGGAAGGGGAAAACAGGGAGAGGGAGGGAGGCAAAACATAAGACACTCTTAGATACTGAGAATAGACTGAGGGTTGACTGGGGAGAGGGTGAGGAGAAGGAGGGTGATGGGCATGGAGGAGGGCACTTGTGGGGATGAGCACTGGGTGTTATATGGAAACCAACTGACAATAAACTATAAAAAAATATTTTAATTTGAAGGATGGATAAATAAGATGGGAAGTCATTCTAGCCTTTCCAGACTGATGAAACAGATTGAGCAAAACCCAGAAGTGAAAGTGTTCATGGATGAAATGGTTTAAACCATGTTAATAAATGATCATGTCTTTATAAGCTACCTCCCCATCTCAGCAAATGGCAAGGCCAGTGAAAGATACTTGGGGATGGAGGGGACCATTCACGGTGTTCTCAAATCAAATTGAACAGGAGTGGGAGCTGGTCAAGTAAAATACAGACAGACCTTTACATTTGTTCTGTTCACCCTAGTTACTTGAATTTTTTTAAACAATGTGATTTCAGTTTTAATCTTGCTTTTTAATTGTTTTTAAAGGTTTTTTTTTTTGAGAGAGAGAGAGAGAAGTAGAAGAGGGGCAGAGAGAAGGGGAGAGGGGAAACGGAGAATTCTAAGCAGACTCCATACAGTCAGTGCAGAGCCGGATGTGGGGCTTGAACTCACACACTGAGAGATCATGACCTGAGCTGAAATCAAGAGTGAGATGCTTAACCGACTGAGCCAGCCCGGCGCCCCAGCTAGTTCTGAAGGCTTTTATAGGGAACGTCCTCGTTGGGCTTGCTGGGAAGCAGAGTATATACGGAAGGGTCCACCGTGCTTACTGAAGCCCCCAGGTCTCCAGGAGTCTCCTGGGAAGGACATGGGGCAAAAGAGAAAAGAAACACTATTTGTTCTCCTTGTGAAACCAAAATCCCCACTATTTTACATCATGCAGGAAACTTGCATTTTTCCAGTCTATGGTTCCTCAACTCAAGTGTGATGTGCTATTATCACTAAGAACCATGGGTGATTTTCTGTGGATTCCTTATCAGCAATATTGATTGACATATGAGCTGGATTCGAAAAATATGGAGTCATGTTTGACTTAAGTGAGAATAATAAGACAGCCCATCTTCCTCTTACTTGTTTTCTAGGACAATTTATTCCATTGTCACTTTCTTTTTATTGCTTCATTTTCAGAAAGAACAGGTCAACAGATCAATAAATGACATTTTCTCATTTGCCTAAAAATCACAAAATGAGAGTTCAATTTTCAGCCTCCCAGGCACAAGAATGCATTGGATTGCATAGCATTAGGCACTTATTAACATCACAGCAAGATATGATAATATCATGTTCCACTACAAGAAATGATTAACACTCCTTTTTATCCCTTTTCTTTTCAATAATTCTCTATAGAATTACTCTGTGTTTAAAATTTTTTACTTTAAGTGGAAATTACTACAAATGCTACATATATGGGATTTACATATTAACAACAATTCCTACTGTGCTCATGTGTCTTTAACAATGAAGACCGAAGAAGGTCCTAGAGACATACTAATCCCCAATCCCCTCACACCACAGAGTCTCTGATGTCAGCAGAGAAGGTCACACTGAATATTCTTTAGCAGAACCGGAACTAGAGGTAGACAGGCAGCCCAGCCCATGTGAGCTGGGCGTGGGGAGAGCTGGGAGGGGGTAAGACAGATACCCAAGCGGACAAGTGTTTTCAGTGTACGGTCAAGGAAGGAAGTGGGAGGCAGGTGTAGGGGAGAGGCAGGGAAGAGGCGCTGTCATCTTTAATGTCGGTCCACTTAGTGGCTGAGGAAAGAAGGTGACAGAAGGAGGCTGCCAAAATCCAGGAGCAGCAGCCTAGCAAGAAGGAAGTGGCCTCAGAGAGCCCTGGAGGACACAGGACAAGAGCACACAGGGGGAGTCTGCAGTGAAGGTCAGACGCCAGCGCCTCTTCCTTAGACACAAAGAGCTCGCTGAAGCGGACTAGAACAGAAAGAAAACCCGAGGGCACACAAGGGCAGCACTGAAAATAAATAGTCAGCATCCAGGTCCCAGTCTGTGGTCCAACAGTCAGGCACAGGATACGAGGAGGTCACTGGACGCTCTAGGTTATGCCAAGGCTAAAATCGGAGGTGCTCAAAGCCACGGTCCGCAGAAGGACGCAAACACACAGAAGTCAAGGTGGCCAAGGACTTTTGGGAAAGAGGGGGTTCCGATAGAAGCGGGAATATGGAAATAGTTGCTACAAGGGTCCCACTAATTCAGCCAAACAGTGGTTTTTTGTTGTTGTTGTTGTTTTGTTTTTTTACGTGGGACTAATTTGTTTGGGGAGGACCACAATGCGCATTTCTATGCCAGAACAACCCTGTGAAAGAAGTATTCTTGTTAACCCATTTCTTTTCTAAGATTCATTCATTCATTCATTCATTCATTCATTCATTCATTCATAGAGAGCAGGGGAGGCACAGAGAGAGGGAGAGAGAGAATCCCAAGCAGGCTCCACACTGTCAGTGCAGAGCCGGAGGCGGGGCTGGAACTCACGAACCCTGAGATCAAAACCTGAGCTGAAATCAACAATTGGTGGCCTAACTGACTGAACCACCCAGGCGCCCCTCCCAGGAACCCGTTTTCACCCATGAGGAAAGTTAGGCAGCGTGGAGGTAAGTTACTTGCCCCAGCTCATTGGGTGACAGGCCAGGCCAGGATGAGACCCAAGCCTGGTCTGACACTGGAGCCTCAAATGTCCATGGCTCTGCCTCCCAGCTCCACCAAGGTGACTGAACCAGCTTTATTACATTGAACAGAATTTGCAACAGAGAGACAGGAACTCTTCCAGAGGTGAAGCAAACGCCGGCATGGGGCCATATGTAATGTTATGCTGAAGGATGCTTCCTCCCTAGCCTCCCGGGGACAGAACTTACTTTAAAATATAGGTTTTATTATTATTCAGCTATGGTAAGTCCAATGGGTCAGGAGACAACTGTCACGGAAATGCTGGTTTGTTATAGTTCCCAGGACAAGGGGACCTGCAATGCCATCAGAGGGGGGTCCCAGGGGGATTCCCAGGGTCAGTTACAAGGGAGAGGGTTAGCAAGAACCTTTATTGGGGTCTCCTTGGGAAGGAACATGACAGGGTGAGCAGACTCAGGATTGGCTACATTGAATGTTTCAGGACTCTGGGGCATAGGGTCCGTCACTGGTTGTCACATACGTGGCCCTGGGTGATGAGGGCTGGTAGATATGGCCTGGAGTGAGAGCCCCATAGAGGAAGTGGCAGAGGTGTGGGCTCCAGGAGTTGGTTGGTTTGTATTCAAAAGGTATGCCCCAGGGATAGTTTATCCTCTGTAGGAACTGGCTAACTCTGGGAGAACTGGTCTCCAGTGTTAGCAAGGCCCCAGATGTCACATCAGAACCACAGACAATACAGGTCACTGTAAATACAAGTATCTCCACTAACATAATGCTCCTGTCCTCGGAAAGGAAGTGACCTGTTACCTGGGAGTTTGGAAGAAAACTGGGTATTATTTCCATCCTCTCCCACCCCCTTGGATGGGAACCTGACTTCAGAGAACACTCCCACTCTCCATCAGTCCTTTGGGAAGCTTTGCCACAGAAGCCTTGGCCCCATGGTGGAGGGCGGCGGTGGCCAGCACTGGATGGAGAGAGAAAATCCCATTCTGCAGCTAAGTATCAGGAAGTCCACTTCCCTGCAGATCTAAGCCGTATTCACCAATCCCAACCTGCTCAGCAAACATCCGCCCGATATTGGGTCACATCTCTTCAGTGGTTCTAGTGAGGAATCGATGTATAGTATTATTGTGTTCTCCCCAGAAACTTACAAGGGTAACAGCTACAAATCAGTAGGGAAATAAATACCTTTTGATCCTAAATACCACTCCGTAGAATGGCTAGGGCCTCAAATACTTTTTCCACGTGGCAAAGAAAAATGAGTGACTCAAAGAATCTTTGCTGATGATTTAACTTCTGCTAAGGTTCGGTTGTTGTGCCCTCTCTTTAAGAATGTGTGACATATTTTTCTTTCTCACACAATCTCATGCTCCAAAAAGACCCTTTTTGTCCCTAGTCAGTAAATCTTTAATTTTTTTATGTTTATTTATTATTATGATAGAAACAGAGCATGAGTGGGGGAGGGGCAGAGAGCAAGGGAGACACAGAATCCGAAGCAAGCTCCAGGCTCTGAGCTGTTAGCACAGAGCCCGATGTGGGGCTCAAACCCACGAACCATGAGGTCATGACTTGAGCTGAAGTCACCTGCTTAACCTACTGAGCCCCCCAGGTGCCCCCTTAGTCAGTTAATCTTGACAGAATTGACCTCTCCTGTCCATTAGGGTGAGCACACATTAGGGTGAGTTTCTCACCAAAGACAATCCAATGATGAACCACGAATACCTGGGTCCTTCCTCCTCCTTCAAGAATCTGATCTAATGGCCCGCTCCAGATCCTGAAGGCTTCTTCCTTGTTCTTCCCAGGCACCTCATAGCATCTTCTGAAATTGCATTTGGCATTCCTTGACATGCCAGAGTTGTCCCAAGATAGTAGATTCCTCAATTCAGATGAAGAGGTAGAGGAAAGGGAAGAATGTGGTTAGCTGTTTCCTTCACCACATTTTGTTTTTCACAAAACACTAGATTAGCCCCATTTCTGAGAAAGCTTTATGCACCATTAAATACATAAGTGTCCACTTTGATGAATTTTGACAAATTGGACCACCATGTAAATCAAGGTGTAAGATCTTCCCAATACCCTTCACAGTGATCTGTGCGTGTGCATGCACACACACACACACACACACACACACACAGAGGCAACTACTATTGTGATTTGTGTCAACACAGCTCTGTTTTACTTGTTCTAGAACTTCATATGAATAACGTCAAATACTGTGTATTTTTAATAGCAATGAAATAAAGCAAGAGGAATATAAGGGTAGAAGGAATAAGATAGAATATGTAGTACATAAAATAGATATTGAGCCCTTTGGTGTACAACTGAGGCACAGATTTGTCTCACTCTTGCAGTAGCATTGACCATAGCAATGCCCTTCCTGTGGCCCTTGCTCCAATCTGGTAACTAGGCCAACTAAACATTGGCCTATAACTTCATCAACCACTGTGAGCTCTGATTTGGGGGGTTAATATGGAAAATAAATTGGCTGAGCTATTAGGTGAAAAAACAGTCATCAAAACTACCCTAATTCAACACAAATAGGTTGTTTATTTGGCAAGAAAAAAAAGCAACCTTTGATCCATTTGTAATGTTGAAATATCAAGTGAAATTAGTACATGATGAAAAAGTCAAGTATCTTTTATGATAGGACTCATCACCATTATATAAGCTAATGAGCTTGATATTTAGCTATCAGCTTGTAATCTGAAACGTTGTACTTTATACGTATAATTTGAGTGAGTTCTTTTCATCATAAGAGGCAGCCTTGAGAGGTCTCCTTTAGCACTCTGGGTTTTGAGTGAGCTTCAATTTGCAATGCCCTCAGCACATTCAATACATTTTTTCAAAATTGTATTTCTTAGTTTTGGCAGAAAGATGTGGAGGAGGGAATTGATAGAAACTGTACCAGAAATACTAATAACCCTCCAGTAAGTCTCAAGTGTTCCACAGCCTCCTCGTTACAGGGCCAGAAGCAAAACAATCTCTGAAAATATTCGTGCACAGAAAGCGCTGGAAAAATCCAAGACTCTATTTCTTTCCGCTGTATCCCACATATCGCTCTGCCTACAAACCTCCATGTGAACTATTACAGGTGATACTGGGAATTACTCCTGACCCAGCTGTCAGGTCAGGGCTATGTCTGAGGACCATGTGATGGCTGGCTGTGTTCTGGGTGCTCCCATTGCGTATGGCTGCTTCCCCTGGGCGCACAGTCCACAGCCCCACAGGACTCTACCTTAGCTTCAGAACTGAATTCCACAGTAGGGAGAGCAGAAAAACTGAAAACAATACATCCTGTTTGTATGCCTAGGGACAAAATGAAGCAAGTCTGGAGGAAAGAATGATGTGAATAGCAGAAGACTGGTAATCAGGGAAGCCAGTTCTAGAACTGTGAGGTCACCCAGTGTTGCCTATAGGGCCTCCCGCTCTCTGTCCCCTCCTCCTGTGCTTGTGTACCCTGCTCTCCCTAGAATCATCTTGCCACAGCCCTCAGGACACTACAGGTGTTTCTCTTTATTTTTCCTCCTTCTGCTGAAAGACAGTGTCCATAGGGGCCACATTCTTCATACTGCCTGCACAATAACCTGGTAACCGAGTGTAGAGGACTGAATTTCAACAGGTTACCTCTGGAGTAACAGAAATCTAGCCCATGGAAAGACCCTTGTAATTATGGCCTGTTAGGAAAAAGGATTTTGAGGAAGAGGCACCTTCAAAACTTACAGAGAATGTCGTTACCCAGCCATAGGCAGAACAACCCTAGGGATGAACGGGCAACACATTCTGGGGGGCTCCCCAGTTCTAAATTATTTGAAATGCATGAGGTTTTTAGGTAACACCAAACTGGGTTCTAAAACATAATTAAATGTGTTTTGTTTTCAGTTTATAAAGTGGTAAAATATCTTGCCTAATGAGCTTCACAAACTCACTCCTGATGAATGACCTCACCCACCAGGCCCATAGGGGCAGGAAGCACATTCTAAAATGGTGTGGCAGGCAGAAAATCAATGCCAAAGATGTCCATACCCGAGTCCCCAGAATCTGGGGGTAGGTTATATTGCAGGACAAGGGAAAAATAAGGTTGTGGATCCATTAAATTTAAAGTAGACATATGGATCCTAGATTACCCAGGTGGGGCCAATGTAATTGTGACGGTCCTTAAAACTGGAAGAGGGAGGCAGAGATATCAGCGTGATATGCCACTGAGAAGGACACAGCTTGCCATTGTGTGATCGGCTTCAACGATGGAGGGAGGGATTTGAGGCACAGGATGCGGGTAATTTCTAGCAGCTGAAAAAGGCAGAGAAATGGATATTCCCACACAGCCTCCAAAAAGCAATGCCGTTTTGCCAACACCTTGATTTTTGCCTGGTGAGATCCGTTGGACTTCTGGCCTCTGTAACTGTAAAGTTAATCCATTTGTATTATTTTAAGCCTCTAAATTTATAGTAATTTGTTACAGCAGCAATAGGAAACTAATACAGGTGGGACATTGGAGCAAATGGTTCCACGTAGGAACTGTTGTGTTCGAAGCTTCTGTCCTGGGAAGGACGCACATCAGCTCCCCAAGACTGTCACCTGTAAGCTTGGAGATACTGCTCTACTATGTTTCTTCTCCATTTCCTGTCACCATCTTAGTTTAAGCCTGCATCGTCTTTTCCTTAAACTGTTTCCATAGCCCTTGCATTGGCCTCCCTGCTTTCAGCTTTGCTCACTCACGACCAAGCTCCACACTTGAGAAGGGGAGCTTTCTTCACATATGTAACTGCCCTAGATAAACATGTCCAGAGATGCCCACTGCCCATAGGCAGGGAATCATGCACCACCCAGGGCCCTCTTCTGCAGGCTCACCTCTGAACAGTCAAGCCAAGACTGAAAACAAAGGCTCACATACAATGTATGTAGATGTTATAAATCAACTTATCAAACTGGAAAACAAAACATGTTTTATTTTCCTGTTTGAGAAATCCAGACTAAACCTGGAAATTCTCAGACCCCTGAATTTTAGGCCAGAACATGTCTGCTTGGAGAGAGCTGGTACCCGGGTCCAAGTCTCTGGCCTGCCTTTGACCCCTTTCTCCCCTTAATCCTGCTTCACTCTTACGCCATAGGGATCATGCCAAACCTAACTTCTAACTCCATCCATCAAGAGTCAGCCCTTTGTTACCTGTCACGCCCACAAACACATGCTGGTGGGATGGTCTTAACTTGGATGTGAATCCAGAAAAGAGGCCACCCAAGTCATCAAAGCAGACTTGGGGCCATCGGGCAAGGAATCCTGCAGTGATAGGTATCCAGATCTTGGCCTAGAAGGTATGGCAATGGGTTTCAGGTGGGCATATATCCTTGGTCCTGCAGATTTCCTCCCCAGGGGGCAAAATTGGCCAAGGAGGTCCAGAGCAGGATGGTCTAAGGTTTCAGGGTCAGAGCAGCGGCTCTCTTAGAAGGGTACTGCTTCTGCACCTCTCCAGCCATCTCCATCCCCACTTCCCACCTTGTGTCTCTTGATATCAGAGCACTTGTCAGATTTTACACTAATGCAATGTCTTCACAGTGCATTCACTTGTGCAACACCCAGCTAGGTGCTATAAAGCAATCGACGGCTCATCTCCTTGAACTATATTTTATATTTTCTGTATCTCAAAACTATTGGGTATAGCAAGCTGTCAGTTAATTCCTGGCAACTGAGAACTGACCTGATTTTGTGACATGAAAATGGAGGGCATTAATTAAATTAAAGAATTGAAAAGGGCCATGTTTTTCCATTAACAACTAGTAGAAATATCAGGGAGTCATGCAGAATATAATCCACTCAAGTGTCCAGCTGCTTTCTCATCAGGTATGAAAGCATTAGAAGGGGACAGTAATAAAGATGTGGTTCTGGAACAAGAATAGACACTCTGGTCCGTGGAATTAGACAGGAACAAAAGGTCTTGGAATCATGGTCTCAGCATAGTGACTGTGGCAATGGTAAAGGTGCTGTCATTGCTTGAATGTAGTGTTAGTAAGATGGCCTAGAGACAATCTTAGGTGTGTAGTTGGAGTCCAGCTGGCCATTCCCATCAGGGGGTCCTTTGTACAGTATTCACCTTGGTTTATGTTCAGAAAGGCAGCATTTCTTTAAGTCCAAGAAGATTTAACATGTAAGCTGGCCTTCTCACCAAAGTTAAAGCACAAAACAAAGACAGTGCAATGAGGTAGTGGCAAAACTACTGGTTTGGGGGCACCTGGGTGGCTCAGTCGGTTAAGCGTCTAACTCTTGATTTCAGCTCAGGTCATGATCTCACACTTCATGGGATTGAGCCTTGTGTTAGGCTCTGTGCTGACAATACAGAGCCTGCTTTGGATTCTCCCTCTCCTTCTCTCTCTGCCACTCCCCCCATTCACATTCTCTCTCTCTCTCTCTCACACACACACACACATACACAATAAATAAATAAACATTTAAAAAACCCACTGGTTTTTAAGATGTAGATTTAGGGGCAGCAGTAGAGTTAGCAACTTGATCTCAGAGTTGTAAGTTTGAGCCCCCCGTTGGGTATAGAGATTACTTAAAAATAAAATCTCAAAAAACAATGTGGATTTTAACAAAGAACCTGCCCTGTTCACCTATCGAAGAGCCCAGCATTCAGAATGAAGCCTCCAACCCAGCGGGAGAGCTGAGTGCTGAGCTAGTAGGAGAGCTGATCACCAAGTTCTGAGGAACATGCTGGTGCATCTTATAAAATATCACAGTAAAGACCTAAGTGCCCACCAATGGATGAATGGATAAAGAGGATGTGATTCATATACACTGTATATTCTCTCTCTCTACACATATACACACACACTGGACTATTACTCAGCCATAAACAAGAATGAGTTGATGCCATTTGCAACAACATGGATGGATGAAGAGGGTATTCTGCTAAGTGAAATAAGTCAGATAGAGAAAGACAAATACCTTATAATTTCACTTCTATGTGGAATCTAAAAGCCAAATGTGCAAACAAACAAAAAACAAAAATCACTAACAGACCCATAAATACAGAGAGCAAACGGGTTGCCAGAGGGGAGTGGGTGATGGACAAAATGGGTAAAGAGGAGTGGGAGGCACAGGTTTCCAGTTATAGAATGAATATGTCATGGGGATGGAAGTTACAACATAGGGAACTCGATTAATGATATTGGGTTTTTTAAAAGTTTATTTATTTTTGAGAGAGAGCGCGCAAGTGCATGGCACAAGTGGGGGAGGGGGGGAGAGAGAGAGAGAGAAAGAGAGAGAGAGAGAGAGAGGGAGACACAGAATCTGAAGCAGGCTCCTGGCTCTGGGCTGTCAACATAGAGCCCGACATGGGGCCTGAAGCCACAAGCTGCAAGCTGAAGTCAGATGCTCAACCGACTGAGCCACCCAGGCGCCCCCAATTAATAATACTGTATTACAGAGAACAAACTGGTGGTTGCCAGAGGGGAGATGGGTGAAGGGAGGGGTAAAGTAGGTAACAGGGATTAAAAAGTATGACCTTTCAGTTATAAAATTAAGTCACAGCATAGTGATTATATCAGTAGTATTGTAACAAGGCTGTATGGTGACAGCCGGTGACTACACTTACCATGGTGAGCACTGAGAAATGTATAGAATTGTCCAATCACTATGTCGTACACCTGAAACTCATGCAACATTGTACATCAACTATACTTTAGTAGTAAAAATTTGAAATAAGGTATCACAGAGGACGCAGATGACTGAAAGTTGGTAGAAATAGTTGCAGTGTCGAAATCATGTCAGCTGGGCTAAATTGCAATAATGAAGTTGAGCAGTGGCTAGAGGGATAATCATGGGAGTGGGAAAGGAAGAACTACTATGTTTTATAGACCAAAGTCTCGGATCTAAACACCAACGTTGCCACTTGTCATTTGTACTAGCTTGGATGAGTTTGAGAAATGTTTTGCATGTCTGGATTCCTGTCTTTCAAAATCTTAACTAGTATCAGTACCATTAAATTAGCATTTTACCTTTTGTACTCTGGTAATAATATTTAAATTTTAGGACTGCTATGAGGATTCCATGGAGTGACCCTTAGCTTTCAGATCACCCAACAGTGCCCGGCACAGAGATACTTGTGCGCCCTTTGCTCTTTACAATGTATTTGTTAATTTCCTTAGTCTACGACAGAGGGGCGGTTTACATAAGTGAAACATGCAGATGTGCAGATTGGTGAGGTCTGTCAATTGCATATAATCTTGTAACCACTGTGTAAAACAAAATAATACTTCTATCACCCCCGAAACGCTCTCTGTGCCCCTCTTTGTTCATTTTCCCACTCTCAGAACTGAACTATGTTAGCATCAGTTTCTCTCACCTGCCTTTGACGTATAGCAATGAAATTATATGACATCTGCTTCCTCTCCTCTCCATTTGCCTTCTTTCATTCTATATGATATCTTCTCCATATATGATTGCATACTTAGTAGATTGGTAGATTTTTTTTATTGCTGATCATGAATATACTAGAATATGTTTAGCTATTTTCTCATTGTCAGACATTGGGTTATTTCCAGGTTGAGGCTAACATTCTTGTACAAGTTGTTTTGTGGGTATATGTTTTCACTTTTTGAAGCATGGAATTTCTGTGTCATAGGGTAGATGTATGCTTAACTTTATCTGTGCTAAACAGTTCTCTGGGTGTAGTGGTGTTATTTTACACCCCAGCAACAGTGTATGAGAGTTCATTTGCTCTACACCTTTGCCGATATTTGGTATTACCAGTCTGTTTCTATTTTTAGCCATCCTGGTGTATGCAAACAGGAGTTTGTTATAGTTTTATTTGGATCCCCCTGACAATAATTTTGAGCACCTTCCTTGTGATTATTGGCCATTGACATAGCTTCTTTTGTGTAGGGTCTTTTAGAGACTTGATCTACTATTTTTAAGAACTGGGCTGTTTGTTCTTTTAATGACCAATTTAGAGGGATTTAAAAAATATAGTTTGAATAAAAGTGCTTTGCTATGTATATGTGTTATGAATAGTTTTAGAGTTGGTGGTTTGCCTTTTTACTGTCTTGATATCTTTTTAAGAGCAAAAAATTAATTTTGTACGTCCAATTTCTAATTTTTTCTCTTATGATTAGGTTTCTTATTTTATAAGTCTTTGCCTAAACCAGGTGTGCAAAGATATTTCTGTGTGCTTCCTGAAGCACACACAAGCTGTAATCCAACTTGAACTTTTAATTGACTTCACAAGAACTTTAATTTGGGCTCTTTAGTTTTTGTAGTTTTTAAGGAAAAGATATTAAATGCTTACTATAACCCTTACATTTCACACGGGATCTGAGTACAGAACTATAACTGAAAACTGTGAATCACTTTCTATTTATTTAAATTTTGTTAGTTATTAGACCAGGAACGTGGACAATATCAACAGGGGAGTCTAGCAGGCTGAGAATCGATCTTCTTGGCCCTGAGAATAAATTACTCTCTCTCTTGACAACCCATTTTCTCTCATCAGGGAGGAACTGTCATCCTAAGGACTTTCTCTTCCAAATGTTATCGCAAGGACTTTGAAGTCATTTCTAAGTGCAGAAATAAACACCACACCCTGGATCCCTGATGCGTGGGAGGTCTCAGTGTCTATAGGGGTTAGAATTCCATGACCACCATGTCTTTGCATAGATGTAAAAGAAAATTCTAATGACTTCTTGCTCCTAAATTCCATTTTACCATGATTTCTTTTTTCTGCTGAACCAAGGAATTAGTTGCAATGAAATGTCTTCATAATCATAACAGAGATGTTTTCAGAGCCAAAGTTCTAAATTTTGATGGAGTCAAAGGCATCAGCTTTTCCTTTTTTGGATCACGTTTTTGGTGTCAATCTTTTGCCTGAACCCCTACCTGCCCTACGTCTTACAGATAAGTCTCCCCCTTTCCCCCTACAAGTTTTATAGTTTTGCGTTTTATGTTTAAGTAAAAAGATGTGAGACTTTAGGTTTTTATTTCTTTGCCTTTTGCCTGTAGATATCCAATTATTGTCCAGTCATTTGTGGGAAAGGTGATCTTCCCTTCTTTGAGTTGCTTTTGAGTTGAGTCCATCCACTGAGTTTTTATTTTAGTTATCGTACTTTTCATTTTCAACTTTCCACTTGGCTCTCCTTAGCCTCTGCTTCTTTGCTGAGACTTGCTTTGTTTTCAAGCATGTCTGTGTTGGCTTGTGAAACCTTTTTATGATGGATGCTTTAAAATCTTTGTCAGATAATTCTATCAACTCTGTCATCTAGGAACTGGTATTTATTGATTATCTCTCTAATTCAGTTTAAGATCTTCCTGGTTTCCATTCCCACCAACAGTGTAGGAGGGTGCCCATTTCTCCACATCCTTGCCAACATCTGTAGTCTCCTGATTTGTTCATTTTAGCCACTCTGACTGGGGTGAGGTGGTATCTCAGTGTGGTTTTGATTTGTATTTCCCTGATGATGAGTGATGCTGAGCATCGTTTCATGTGTCTGTTGGTCATCTGGATGTCCTTTTTGGAGAAGTGTCTATTCATGTTTTCTGCCCATTTCTTCACTGGATTATTTGTTTTTTTGGGTGTGGAGTTTAGTGATTTCCTTGTAGATTTTGGATACTAGCCCTTATCCGATATGCTATTTGCAACTATCTTTTCCCATTCCGTCGGTTGCCTATTAGTTTCCTTGATTGTTTCCTTTGCGGTGCAGAAGCTTTTTATCTTGATGAGGTCCAAGTAGTTCATTTTGGTTCTTGATTCTCTTGCCTTTGAGATGTGTCAGGTAGGAAATTGCTGCAGTTGAGGTCAAGGAGGTTGTTTTCTGCTTTCTCCTCTAGGGTATTTATGGTTTCCTGTGTCACATTCAGGTCCTTCCTCCATTTATTTTTGTGTATGGTGTAAGAAACTGGTCTAGTTTCATTCGTCTGCATGTTGCTGTCCAATTTTCCCAGCACCACCTGCTAAAGAGGCAGTCTTTTTTCCATTGGATACTCTTTCCTGCTTTGTCAAAGATTAATTGGCCAACTTGTGGGTCCAGTTCTGGGCTCTCTATTCTATTCCGTTGGTCTATGTGTCTGTTTTTGTGCCAATACCATACTGTCTTGATGATGACAGCTTTGTAATAGAGGCTAAAGTCTGGGATTGTGATGCCTCCCATTTTGGTTTTCTTCTCCAACATTACTTTGGCTATTTAGGGGTTTTTTGTGGTTCTATACGAATTTTAGGATAGTTTGTTCTAGTTTTGAGAAGAATGCTGGTGCAATTTTGATGGGGATTACATTGAATGTGTAGATTGCTTTGGGTAATAACATTTTAAGAATACTTATTCTTCCAATCCATGAGCACGGAATGTTTTTCCATTTCTTTGTTTCTTCTTCAATTTCTTTCACAAGCTTTCTATAGTTTTCATCATATAGGTCTTTTACATCTTTGGTTAGGTTTATTCCTGGGTATTTTGTGGTTTTTTCATGCAATTGTTAATGGGATCCTTTTCTTGATTTCTCTTTCTCTTGCTTCATTTTTGGTGTATAAAAATGCAACCAATTTCTGTACATTGATTTTGTAGCCCGTGACTTTACTGAATTCATGGATCAGTTCTAGAAGGGTTCTGGTGGAGTTGATCGGGTTTTCCATGTAGAGTATTATGTCATCTGCGACAAGTGAAAGTTTGACTACTTCTTTGCCGATTCTGATGCCTTTTATTTCCTTTTGTTGTCTGATTGCTGATGCTAGGACATCCAGCACTATGTTAAACAGCAGTGGTGAAAGTGGACATCCCTGTTGTGTTCCTGATCTCAGGGGGAAAGTTCTCAGTTTTCCCCCATTGAGGATGATATTCACTGTGGGCTTTTCATAAAATGCTTTAGTAATGTTTAAGTAACTTCTTTCTATCCTGACTTTCTTGAGGGTATTTATTAAGAAGGGAAGTTGTATTTTGTCAAATGCTTTTTCTGCATCTATTGACAGGATCATATGGTTTTTATTTTTTCTTTTGTTAATGTGATGTATCACATTGATGGATTTGCAAATATTGAACCAGCCCTGTAACCCAGGAATAAATCCCACTTGATCATGATGGATAATTCTTTTTATGTGCTGTTGAATTTGATTTGCTAGTATCTTGTTGAGTATTTTTGCATCTGTATTCATTTAGGATGTTGGCCTGTAGTTCTTTTTTTGTTGGGTCTCTGTCTGGTTTGGGAATTAAAGTGATACTTGCTTTGTAGAATGAACCTCTCTGAAAACAATGTGAAGGTTCCTCAAAAAATTAACAATAGAACTCTCCTAAGACCCTGCAATTACACTGCTAGGGATATACCCAAGGGATACAGAAGTGCTGATGCAAAGGGGCACGTGTACCCCAATGTTCATAGCAGCACTGTCAACAATAGCCAAATCATGGAAAAATCCTAAATGTCCATCAACTGATGAATGGATAAATAAATAAATAAATACATATATGTATGTGTGTGTGTGTGTGTGTGTGTGTGTGTGTATGAATATTACACAGCAGTGAAAAAGAATGAAATCTGGCCATTTGTAGCCAAGTGGATGGACCTTGAGGGTGTCATGCTAAGCAAAATAAGTCAGGCAGAGAAGGACAGATACCATATGTTGTCACTCATACGTCTAACAGGAGAAACCTAACAGGGACCAAGGGAAGGGGAAAGGGTGGGGGGAAAGAGTTAGGGAGAGGGAGGAAGGCAAATCATGAGAGAGTCTTGAATACTGAAGACAAACTGAGGGCTGAAGAGGGAGGGAGGAAGGGCGGTAATGGTCATGGAGAGGGGCACTTGTGGGGAAGAGCACTGGGTGTTATATGGAAACCGACTTGGTAATACATTATCTAAAAAATAAAGTAATGAGACCAAAAAAAAGATTTTCCTGGTTTCTGCTATGACAGGTAATTTTTCAGCTGAAACCTGGACATTTTGGTTATTATGCTCTATGACTGCATCTTGTTTATACCTTCTGACTCAGCTGGTTTCCTCGTACACCTCTCTGGCAAGGGAAGGGGGTGGGAGACAGTCTCATTACTTTCAGAATGCAGTGGAAGTCCAGATTCCCAGTCTTCTATTCCATTGCTACTTGAGAAGGCGGGGACGGGAGCTCCTTCTTCCTGTTGGTCCAGGTAAGAGCCCAGGTTTCTCAGATGGTCTTTACTAATGCTGCGGGGAGAAAAGCTTCTTTCCCATTCAGTGAGGATAAAAATCTCTTCCTTCTCTGGCACTAGTCCAGCAGAAGCTTGCCGTGATTTATTATACTCTTGAGAGGGTGGAGGGCTGGACACCTCACTCAGCTTTTGGTGGCATATGCGGGATAAAGTCACAGATTTATGTGTAAATGGATATGGTTGGGAGTATGGGCCAGTTGCAATGGAGTGGTTATTTCTGAGAGTTTCCTCTTTGGACAGAGAAACCCGGCAGCATTTAAAAGGGCCTTTTTTTCTTTCTTTTCTTTAAAAAAAAATCAACTCTGTGCCTGTTGATGTTTGTATGTTGTTGGCTTCTTCAGCACCCAGACTTGGATTTGAGACAAAGACAAACCCAGGGAAGTCATCACTGTGTTGCTCTTTGTCTTTTAGCCAGTCTTCCTCTATCCCCCCTTCAAGGTTGACTTCTGCTTAATTATACATAATATCCAAGGATTTTCACTGTAATTATTGGAAGGCATCTGGAATAATACGTCTACTCCATCTTTTTGGAAGCAGAACCTTGTTTCTAACTATCTCTTTCTAATACTTTCCCACAATGGTGTCCTCATTAAAATTTACTGATATTATGGCATGCCAAAATGTTCAATCCACTCAGAAGATTTTAATATACCCAGAACCTACCCTAACTTTCACTGGCAGAAGCAGATGGGGGATGGGTGTTCTCACAAAATTGCACTGGGATCTCTAGAGTTAAAATCAATTTGGGGTTTGAAGGAGGGAAAAGAAGAAGGAAATAAATCACACCCCCTCCCCAGTAAAAACACACCGGCATCCCATTAGGTACTACAAAGGGTCTAAGAACCCAACACAGAAGTAGGGCAGGAGGTCTCTACCAGGTGGCCATCAAAAATAGCCATGTAGAGAGACTTCTCTGCATTATCATTTTTGTCTCATGTGTGTCTCTTACTACGTGAATTATACATAAACAAGGCATTGTTATTTTTTCTCCTTCTCTTGGGCATATCACTCGGGGGATCTAGGCACCTTTAGCTGGAGTCATAGCCTTTCTGTCTCCTCTCTCATAACTGGAAGGACCAGTTCCACGCTAACCATAAACACTTGCACAAGGATTGGCTTTCTCTCTTTAAAAAGACTGCATCCTTGACCTTTTCGTCTCTAATTCCTTTTTCATGGTGGTCCTCCTGCAGTTAATGTGCTGTTAACCCTTCCTTTCCGTTCTCATGGTGGAGTAGTGTGGTAACAACAAAGGTCACAGACTCGGGTTCCAGACCACCCAGGTTAAAAGTCCATCTGTGCCATTCTCAGTCTGGGTCACCTTAGCCAGTTTACTCAACTTGTCTGTTTTATCATCCATGAAATGGGGACAAGAGCAGTAATCTCCTCAAGGGGTCATTGTGAAGATCAACTGAATTCATATATTGCTCACACACACCAGCCAAAGACCACCAGGGACACATCTGTGGTCAGAACTGGGTTCATTACTTGCATCGGTAGTAATAATGGAGGCAACAGATGAATAATAAAAAACAGTAGCTGTAGAGAGGCACACCCCGTGGGGAAGTCTGAGGCACCATGCAGCATCTCAGGAGGAGTGTGGTACCATTCCAGGAGGGGCTTTTTAGAGGATTTGCGTTTGTGTACAGTCGTTTTGGAGAGGGTTTGAGAAGGCAGATAATTGCTTACAATTGGATGCTGTCAGAAAGCCGGGACAATTTCATGACTGGGTAGCTTAGGTTTTTTTTGTTTTTTAATCTAGAGGGTGGAGGACCAAGGCTAAAGCCATAATTGGGAAAGAAGCCGCAGTCACCCCTGTTAGCTGGGAGAGAGCAGAGCTTGGCCATTTTTGTGATTTGCATCGTGTTGTTTTTGTCTTTCCTCAAGCATGATCACAGAGGAGTCTTGGACACAGTGACCTCATCTGATGTTAGTGGTCTGTGAAATTATTTGATTAGCAGGAGAACACTCTTGTCCAGCTTCGAGTGTCAGCTACGAGCCACTATCTGCTAACTGTCCTCCCCACTTTTTAAAAAAGTTTGTTTATTTATTTATTTATTTAGACAGTACATGCACGTGTGCACATGCACAAGTCAGGGAGGGACAGAGAAAGAGGGAGAGGGAGAGGGAGAGGGAGAGGGAGAGGGAGAGAGAGAGAGAGAGAGAGAGAGAGAGAGAGAGAGAGAGAGAGAGAGAGAGAGAATCCCAAGCAGGTTCCACACCACCAACGCAGGGCTTGGACTCATGAATTGTGAGATCATGACCTGAACTGAAACCAGGAGTCAAATGCTTAACTGACTGAGCCACTATTTTTTTCTTTCTTAAAATGTAAGTTTTTAGGACAAGAATATGACACAGTATGTCTACTGCTCTATCTCTCCATATTGTTTGGGTTATATTATCTTTTGTCTCCCCAGACACAACTTATGTGCCTGGTAGACAGTGATCCATCTCACACATTCCAGTTCTGCTGTTACACTTGGCCTCATGGGTAGCACTTCATAGAAGCTCTTGTCCCTTCCGTAGGCGGTTGCATGATTCTCTGCCACGGTCTAACCACCGCCTTCTGTATTATCATTTTAGTGGGCAAGTCTTTCTTTTCTTTTCTTTTTTATGTTTTTAAATTTATTTTTGAGGGGCGCCTGGGCAGCTCAGTCAGTTAAACGGCCTGCTTCTGCTCAGGTCATGATCTCACAGTTCGTGGGTTCGAGCCCC
Source organism: Suricata suricatta (assembly GCF_006229205.1). Classification (NCBI taxonomy): domain Eukaryota; kingdom Metazoa; phylum Chordata; class Mammalia; order Carnivora; family Herpestidae; genus Suricata; species Suricata suricatta. The sequence continues at coordinate 107,015,714 of NC_043701.1, read as the reverse complement.
GTGACAGGCTCTGTGCTGACAGCTAGCTCAGAACCTGGAGCCTGCTTCAGATTCTGTGTATCCCTCTCTCTCTGACCCTCCCCTGCTCGCACTGTCTCTCTCTGTCTCTCAAAAATAAATAAAAGACATTAAAAATTTTTTAAAAATTATTTTTGAGAGACAGAGAGAGACAGCGCGAGCAGGAGAGGGTCAGAGAGAGAGGCAGACGCAGAATACGAGCTGTCAGCACAGAGCCTGATGCTGGGCTCAAACCCACTAACCGTGAGATCATGATCTGATCCGAAGCTGGCCGCTCAACTGACTAAGCCACCCTGGACAATCCTGTCTTAAGCATCAAATGACACAGAATATAAGTTAGGACTTGTGCAAAGATTACCAAACACCCCTCATCTCTGCACATCATGGCAAAAATGAGTGAGATCTTTTCTACCATAATAGAAATGTATTGATCTCTGTATCTCCCTTACTATTTACACAGTATGTGGCACATTGCTGTGTATAAGATAGAATAAAACATGTAAATAAAGATGTTAACTTTCCTAAGTCTGTAAAAGCACAGGATTTCCAAACAGTCTGGAAATCTCTGGCCAAGATGCTCTGTCTTTTGAAGACGTTTTGTCTTTATGAAGGCAGCAGCTGGCGGGGCTAGCATTCCCTCGCCGCCATTTTCCTTTGAAGGCCATTACTCCTATCCTTAGAAGAAGTTCCTTCCTCAGAGCTTTAGATCATGCAGCTAATCCAATTTAAGATTCAGGTTTGAATCCTAAAGGAATATTTCAATCACAGCTACACATTAGACTCCGGCTGGCATAAATTGTTACTAGGAAACAAACACATCTGGTTAGACTCTTGGGTTACTTTAAATGCATCTTCCATTGTACTTACAATGTCCATTTATAAAAATGTGTATGTTAATGCTCACAGGGGAAGAAACAGAATGTAAAATTGCACTTGTCCCTAATCATAAGTTGTGAAAATGATATAACCACACAGATAAATTCTATGAAAAAAGCATGGAGAAATGGAAAATGTTCACCATGATGATATCTATCTATGCACAAAGTAAGAGGAAACCATACATAATTATAAATCTGTGGGAGGGGCAGGCATCTAAATATTCTGTTACAGTGGAATTTTGCATGATGCTGACTCCTCTCTAATCTAGTCTCCTGTGTTCCCACAACTCCTTATGCACACCATGTAAAAAAAGCAGACATATTGTGTTATAATGTCTATTTATTTCATGCTGACCTGTGTATTTCTTGAGGACAGGCACTATCTCTTATTTATATTGAGGTTTGTAAGGTGCCCACATAGAGCATAACAGATACTTCAGAATATTTATGGGGAAGGTTTGGTTATTTATTTATTTTTGAAAGAGAGAGAGAGAGAGAGAGAGAGAGAGAGAGAGAATGCACACAAGTGCAGAAGGGGCAGAGAGACAGTGAGAGAGAGCATCCCAAGCAGGCTCCACACTGTCAACACAGAGTCTAACTCGAGGCTTGATCTCCATCCTGAGATGGAGACCTGATCTGAGATCAGGAGTCAGAGGCTTAACTGACTCTGCTACTCAGGTGCCCCAAGAATATTTGTTATTTAGTAGTTTAACTAGTTACTCACACCATTCCACCTGGTGGTTTAGCCTTCAATTTTAGGAGCTTCTTTTAAGAGTCCCATAAGATGGGGTGCCTGGGTGGCTCAGTTAAGCATCTGACTCTTGATCTCAGCTCAGGTCTTCATCTCAGGGTTGTGAGTTTGAGCTCCATGCTGGTCATGGAGCCTACCATCCCCCCCCCCCCTCCAAAAGAGAGTTCCATAACTTAAGTTACCAGATATGCTGAAAACCTAGTCATGCAGTGACAGCTTTGTGGCAGTAGATCTGAGACAGGAATGGTGTCCACAACACTGCCAGTTATCCTTACTTACAATCCTTAAATATTTTTGCCAACATATCTCTTAAAAGAATTTCAAAAAACAATACTTTTTAAAGTTGACATAAAAAATTTTCATGTTGGTGCACCTGAGTGGCTCAGTCGGTTAAGCATTTGACTTTAGCTCAAGTCATGATCTAATGGTTTGTGGATCTGAGCCCTTTGTTGGGCTTTGTGCTGACAGGTGGGTGCCTGGGGCCTGCTTCAGATTCTGTGTCTTTCTCTCTCTCTCTCTCTGACCCTCCCCTGCTTGTGTGCTCTCTCGCTCTCTCGCTCTCTCTCTCTCAAAAATTAATAAATAAACATTAAAATTTTTTTATCTTAAGTTTGAATTGTTGCAAAATATGGTAGCTTAGAGTTTTAAATATATTTTGAAAATATCTTATGTAAATAACAATTTTATTATGATATATTTGTGTAGTGTTATTTTGGATTTAGAGAAATTAAAATTGATAAAATAAAATAATTATTTCATTATACTCAATGGAATATAAGTATCATTTATCCATTGAATTCCAAATACCAGAGCAATTTGATATCCTCCAACATACATAAATACACATGTGCATGTTTTTTAAAAAGGTGGTGATCCCAGGATCTGCTGTTAAAAATATTTTTTTCTTTAGGGCACCTGGGTGGCTCAGTTGGTTGAGCATTCAACTCTTGATTTTGGTTTGGGTCACGATCTCACAGTTGGTGAGTTCGTGGGTTTTGCACTGACAGTGTGGAGGCTGCTTGGGAGTCTCCTTCTCCTCTCTCTGTGCTCCTCCCCCTGCTCAGGTGTGCCTGCTCTGTCTCTCAAAATAAACATTAAAAACATTTTTATTTTAGATTCAATTATACTTATAAATATTTAATAGGATATTATTAATAAAAACAAAACAGTTATTTATGTACTTTGATGACTACTGTGGAAAATATAAACTTTTATTAGAAATGCCTTTTTAATGAGTTGGGTTGGGCTTTTTTTGGATTAGTTCGTATCTCCTTGGGGGGATATTATATATTGCTAGTGTGAGACAGTGTTCACCATCAGTTTTATTCCTACCTTTCATGTTTTATATGCAAATGCCACGAAGCACACATATAAGTAGATAGGAATAGGAGGAGTTTGTGAAACAATGTCACTGTTTTAAAAATGTCTTCTTTTCAATTTGAATGCCTAAAGTAGCACAGTGATCAATCTATTCCTTTGCAAAGTGGAAAGAGGTCAGTTTTATTTTTTTAAATTAAAAAGTTTTAAATATTTATTTTTGAGAGAGAGCAAGAGACAGAGTACAAGCAGGAGAGGGGCAGAGAAAGAGGGAGACACAGAATACAAAGCAGGTTCCAGGCTCTGAGTTGTCAGCACAGAGCCCGATGTGGGGCTCCAACCCACCACTGGGAGATCATGACCTGAGCCCAAGTTGGACATTTAACTGACTGAGCCACCCAGGCGTCCCAGGAAAGGGTCAGTTTTAAAAGTCAGGGATGCTTAGAGACAACTGGGACTGGTCTGATGCCTTAATCCCAGATGCTTGTTTAGGCAGCTCACTTTTAGGACAGACTGTATACACAGAGGTTGAAAAAAATGATCTCTGCGGCTTCTTTGAGAGTTTTCCTGTTCTCCCGCAATGATAATCCCTGTGGTTGGAAAGTTTTGACCTCCTCAGTAACCATTCTTCTCTTCATGGTCACGCACAGATTCTTAATTATCTTCAACGTGGCATCGTATGCAGCGAAAATATTTATTTTGCCAGACTGCCTTGTATTAGGACCCAGGTCTTGCCAATGAAAAAAATCTAAGCTGAGTTGCTGGGGCTGGGGGCTGTCTTCAGAGCACTTGTTTTTCTGAGAAGATGGGACCAAGTTAGATGGCCCAACCTCTGCCTTTTCACTCTCCCTCCTTTCTTTTCTTGGAATGCCAGCACAACCTCGGGAGGTGTGGCAGCCATCTTGCCAACAACAGCCGCACGTTCAGAATGGAGGAACCAGTCGATCAAAGGAGGCTGCGTCTATGTGAAGAAGCTTGTGGGGACTGCCCCTCTCCCATCTGCCTACATCTGGGTTGTCACTGCATGAGAAAAATAAGCCCCAATTGTTTAAGCCCTTGTTGTCAGGTTTCTTTTCTTTGTTTTTTTTTTTTTAATTTTTAATGATTTTTATTTATTTTTGAGACAGAGAGAGACAGCACGAGCAGAGGAGGGTCAGAGAGAGAGGAAGAGACAGAATCTGAAGCAGGCTCCAGGCTCTGAGCTAGCTGTCAGCAGAGAGCGTGACGCGGGGCTCAAACCCACAAACCGTGAGATCATGACCTGAGCTGAAGCCGGACGCTTAACCAACTGAGCCACCAGGCGCCCCTGTTTCTTTCTTTTTAAAAAACAATTTCTTGGCTCCAAGTGCTAGAGGCAACAAAAGATTATTTTTTTATTCACACCTTGGGGAACACATGATTTATTTTTCTGGCCTCAAAGATCTTACTAAATGCCATAGGGAATGCTAATGAACTGTTATACAATCACATTTACGCTTTATTACAGGCATTAGTTTTTCTGACCTAAATAAGATAAATTTATAAAATAAATGTTTTGGACACCAGCCAAAATATCACAAGGCTTTTTACACAATCATATCTTCTCATTTTTGCTCTTAGAAAACGTAGGAAGTCAGAACTACTTCACTAGCAGAGGACCATGAAGAGTGAAAAGGCCAACGCTAACATTATTTTTTAACTTAATAAAAGGTATTGTAATAAATATTTGAGAGTGACTTGTGAAAAACTATAAATTCAATTCTAACTGTTTCTGAAGTGGTTATAAATCACAATGTCTGGGACATTGGAAATAAGATACAATGCCATATGGTATTTGAGTAACTAGGGAAACATCATCTGAAATGAGAATGGTGATTTGTGACTTGGGATTTAATACATTTATGAAAATTTATCGGTGAATTTCATCTAGTGCTCTCCTAGATGACGAATTGCCTGAAAATTTCAAATGAATCATAGTAATTACTCATTGAGGAGATGACTAAATGTGTTGGTAGAATTCTCAATAATGGCACAAAACTAACACTCTCAGATATAAACAATAATAGTAATATTCCCGAGCACTTTAGGTGTATTATATACATCTATCTTTTCTGCAACTCTAAGCATGAACATGGACAATACTCTTTTCCCTTTGTACAAAGAAACTAACATACTGATAAATTTAAAAACGTGCCAAAGTTCATACAAGTAATAAGTGACGAGGTGGGAGTGAAACCAAAAGTGTCAGTTGCACTGATGGTGTGGCCCAGGCACCTCCTATTCCCAGTGGTGAGCATTATCAACACTGGAAGACGTAGAACGGCTAGCCAATGCTCTGGGGAGGAAGCAAGAGCAGGCAGAGTCTGGAGGGAAGCTAACACCCGGAAGGAGGAAATAGCATGGAGTTATTCTCCCGGGCTTTTAGGCTGACAGACATCTTATCTACTGGAAGTGAGGAGAAACTCCTGGAAAGCAAGGGGCACATAGCTGGAGCGTCGAATATATGCAATTTGTTCAAGTGTCTGATTAACCTCAGAATATACATGCAAAGGGCAGGCTTAAAGTCCTTCAGTGTGGGACCAAAGAACCAAACTGAGAGAGGGCCGCCACTTAACTTATGGCTTCAAGTCCAACCAAATTAATTCTCTATTCAAATAACAACAGTGGTCACTGGGGGAACACAGTGGAACACAGTGCCTCCTGGACATAACATACATAACGTCAAGAATACAATTGAAACGCACTCCACTTGTGAAGAATCAGGAAAAAGTGCTCCACACTCAAAAGGAAAGGCCTAACTCAAATTTGGAATATACTCCTGCATAATTATATGATCATGCTGAGTTATCCACCTGCTTACAAGACAAGACACGGAACAGTTAACTGTGCACACCATGAAAAATTTCGCCCAGTGGCTGATACCTTTATGGTCTTCCAATTTCCATTCTTATATTGCCCAAGTCGTAGGCTAGTGTTCAGGTCAACTGTTTTTATGCAGAACATTGACTCTGCCCTTTTATGATACATTTGAATATTATCCAATATCAAGGGCTTCCCAAAGACTTTATTTGCCCAATAATATTTCTTTTCCTTAATCCACCATTCACTGTCTTGTGGTCCTTTTAAATCTTCAGCAGAAAGTCTTCCACAAAGAGACTGCTATTGATATATGGATAACAAAGTGACCCATTTTATGGAGGTCAATATCACTTCCCCAGCCAGCCCCAAGCTTGAGCAATGGACTAATGGATAAAAATGCAATGGTAATTGATACTGATGACCTCGCTGGCCTCAGAAACAGGAATTTAGTATTAACAAGGGTCAGTAGCTATCACTATTTCTGAATGTGTGCTTTGCCAACAATAACCATATTCTGACTTCCTGACAGAGCTTCAGGGACCAGGCAGTTTTCTGGTGGCAAGAAAGATCATTAGTCTGGAAATCTTCTATCATCAAGGGGGCCAAGACGAATGTCGCATCTGTTATCTTGCCTTCAAAATTAGAGGGAAATGAGGGAATGAGGGAATTTTTAGAGCTGATGAAAATGTTCTATATTTAGATCATGGTGGTGATCAAATGACTTTATATACAGTTGACTCCTTAACAACTGGGGTTTGAACTGTGTGGGTCTACTTATACATGGATTTTTTCCCAACAAATAACATACAATATATGTTACATACATAACATACATATAAGTGCATTTTCTTTTCCTTATGATTTTCTTTTTTTCAATAAAAAACTTTAAATGTTTATTTATTTTTGAGAGAGAGAGGGAGTGCAAGTGGGATAATGGGCAGAGAGAGAGGGAGACACAGAATTTGAAGCAGGCATTAGGCTCTCAGCGATCAGCACAGAGCCTGACACGGGGCTCAAACCCACGAACCGTGAGATCATGACCTAAGCCAAAGCCAAACGCTTAACTGACTGAGCCACCCAGGTGCCCCTGGTTTTCTTAAAAACACTGTCTTTCCCCTGACTTCCTTTAGTGTAAGAATCTGGTATAGAATACATAGAACATACAAAATATGCGTGAATTGACTCTGTTATTCATAAGGCTCTGGTCAAAAGTGGGCTATTAGTAGTTAGGTTTTTGAGGAACCAAAATTTATACACAGATTTTTTTGACTGCACTGGGGTTCAACACCCCTAGTCCCTGTGTTGTCCAATGGCCAATACAAATTGAGAAACAATGCCACAGTATGTTGTGTTGCTTTTTACAAGATATACTCTATGCTCTAGTCAGCCAGAAATACATGCTGCCATCTTCCTAACTGCCAGAAAATACAGATCTCAAGAACAAAAGACAGAAATTGAAACGGAGTCTATTGCCATTTGACCTGATGACTCAGTCTCAGAGTTTTTGTTCTAAATTCCCATGTGACTGACTTATCCTGACCTGGAGATAAGAGTACTAAAGAAAGAATATTCATGCCATGGGTCACAATAAAGGTTTTGCTGAACTGAAAGCTCAGACTGCTATCTCATCATTAAAAGTAATATGGCTAAGGAAATTAGAGAAAAATAATCGTTCTGGGGGAGGTTGGATGATGGCCTTTGACAACCAGTCATTATAGTTGGCGTTGGTGATGTGACTACATCAGGAAAGATACTTGAAACTTGAAGAAATCTTGCTTTTCCATGTCAGATAATGGATAACCATGATACACTCACATGTTGGATCATCAAAGTCTCAGATCTCTCAGAAATCATGATGTGGGTTAATTCAATGAGAAAAGAAAGTTGACCAGTGACATATTGACTAAAGCCAAGATACACCAAGGGTGGAACTGTTTACAGAAAGCCCTGCCATGGACATAAGTGGAAAAACCCAGGCTTGTCCTCTGGAGCAGATAGGAGAGACAGTCATGGTATTGTGCACCAATGTCACATAATACATCCTGTAATATCAAACTAAAAAATCACTTCTGGTTGCTGATATATACAGAAGTTATTCATGTGACATGGCCAAATCTCCCTCTGCATTCAAAGTATAGATTGCCAAATTTCAAGTATGCCTCTGTGAGCAAATTAAAGAGATAAAGGAGAGCCTCGACTTTCTATTTGATTGCTTACCTCATGTGTATCCTTGCTTCACATTGGTAGTAAGCCAAAGGAAAAACAACTGTGAACCCTGTCTTGGTTAGTGTTCTTGTCAACCTTGATTCTGGGTGAGGAGTAATGACAACATGGACTGAATGAGAGAGGAGGGAAATCATCAACACCTCCTACGATCTCTTGGCCAACTCAAGAAATGAATACTTTGGGCTTCCACCACTATTCTTTTGCTTGCTAGTATGGTCTCTGAGGAATGAATGCTTGGTACCTCCTTTTCATTAAACAGATTATGATTTTTTTCTTTTCCATGTTCCTCTATCTTCCTGTTCTTTACCATTATGTGGTAGTAATTAAATGTACCTATGGTTTCTAGGGTTATAATGATTTGAGATCACATCATAATGGAACTAGTAGAGGAATTTATATCAAACTGATTTCCTGGCCCCAGGAACACAGGATCTCAATGACATTATTGAATCTTGAGGCAATAGCTGAATGTGACTTTGAGTTATCTCTGGTTGGGGAACTAATGTGAAAACCTGTGATTGTACATGAGATAGTTCAATTGTGTTAGGCAGAGACTTCTTTCAATATGTGTGTGTAAACATGTATGGGGTTGGGCAGCCAACATGTAGAACTCAAGAGAAAAATTCTGGGATGACACCATGGCTTGGAGCAATTCTCCCTATGGGAATTTGCCCCTGACTCCCATGAGTGGACCCGCAGCAGCCATGTCTTCTTAGGTTAACTTTGGATATCTGGCCCTAACTGAACAGTCTATCAGATTCTATCTCCTAGAGATTTGGAGATTTATGGGAGGTGGACCCAGATTGTGGTCTCTGGAGCTGAGTCATGCTAAGAGCAGTGCTAAAGAAGAAAAGTCCACAAAGTGACTTCACTCCCTAGAACCTCTCTTGCTGTTGCTCTTCTCATCAAGGTTCAGTTTTTCACTTCCTCCCTGGATTCAGTGATACATATCGCTAACCTTGCCAAGACTATTTATTTTTGCCTCTGGAACTCCTTAGAGTCAGTTTTCGTTATTTGTAGTCAAATGCACTACCTGAAGAACAGAACTATAAATCTATACAGATTAAAATGATGTTATTTTACAAAGGATTTTAGAGTCCTAAAAGTTCTGAGGAGTTTGTGTAGAGGTGATAATAACTAATCTGCAGTTCCATCTCAAGCTCTGTGCTGGGCACGCTTTCTGAGGTAACTCGTATCTGTGCAATGGCCCACTGAGGAGAGTATTATTCTTTGTAAAAAAAAAAAAAAAAAGATTGAAGTTGAAGTATAGCTGACACACAACGTTCCTTAGTCTCAGATGGACAACAGTGATTTGACAACTCTACACATTACGTTGTGCTCGCCACAGGTGTGGCCACCATCTGTCACCATACAATGCTATTACAGTACTATCCACTGTATTCCCTGTGCTGTACCTTTAATTCCCAGGGATGATTCATTGTGTAACTGGGAGGCTATACCTCTTACTCCCCTTTGCTAGAGTCCAGCTCCAGCAGGTCCAGGGCTCCCTGAAGGATGGACAGTGTCAGCGAAAAGGAGCAAGAGACCTAGACTTCCTTCTGCTCACTAGGCAGGTGTATCTGCTCTCTACTTAGGCATCTCTGCACTGCTGGCTGGCATTTCTCCTCTGACTGAGAGTCAGACTTTTTTGTTAAACAAGTGTATGGGGTACAAAACAGAAGTGGCAATTGTCTTAGACAATGATTTCTGGTGACAAATTCTTTGGTATGTAAAAATTTCCTAAAACATAGATTGGTAGAACACTCATGCATAATCTTTACCAATAGGGATTGAAGTAGGTAACTAGATGCTTATCACATGGGGAAAATATCTTTAGCATTTAAATACAAGGCAATGTTTTTAGCATAGTAAAGGCAAGAGTTAGTTCTTTGTGAGCAGGGGTCAATAGCCTGTTTTCTGAGGGGAAGAAAAACAGGTTTTCTCAGGAAATGTAACACTTGCTCCTATAAGCACAAAAGAAGAAATTCCTGTAACAAATTTTTTCATAAGGTGCAATTCACATATTTTTAGCATAAGAAGGCAAGTGACTCCTGATATCAGTCAGTCAGGTGCCTTGGGGGTTGGTGCTCAAGCAGAAATTGAGTGGGGGTTGAGTGTGTGTAGATGCAGGTCACCATCTGACAGTGGGCGGCCTTGCAAACCTGCCTTACTTCAGAAATGGCTCTGTTATACCCAAGATTTCAATATCATCCCCCAAAACCAGAGACCACCACGCATGCAAAAACAAAGGGCTTTATTATTACAGGCTTAGGCTGGCTGGGCTTAAGCTCAGGCTCACAGACTTTACCAGCACAGTGGATCCATGCTGAGAGCCCTGAACAAAAGTGGGGTAGGGCCTTTAAGGGTTTGGGAAGGGGGAGTGACAGGAAATTGTGACACAGGTACAGTGACCCAATCATTATCGCCTAACATTATTGGCAGTAACTTTAACCATACACATTGTCCAGAGTGTTTGTTACTTTTGGCAGGACCCAATCACAATATTTAAAGTATTAACCAATTACAGAGTGGACCCAGGACCCTCACGTAGGGTGTAACTAGCCTTAAGCAACAAGTGACTACCTATAGCTTCTATCTCTAGGCCTGCACTTAGAAATGTTAAGGGTGTTTGCTGGTCTTTCCTGATTGGGTGTTACAAGTGTGGTCCCTCCTGCCTTGGGCAATGTGTGCCCTTTCAGTGTCTAATGATTCTGAGAAACCAACACCTAGACCTCCAAGGTCAGAGAGGAAACTTGAAGCCTGTCATGGAGTCAGTTTGATTCAGACCTGTGTCCTTACAGCTCCCAGCACCCCTTCACCCATTTTTCCCTTTCCTCCACCCCCTCTCCTCTGGCAACCACCACGCTGGCATTTACAGGTCTGTTTCTGCTTTTTGTCTGCGATTTGTTTATTCATTTGCCAGGGGAGTATTGCTCTTACCCCATCTTACAGATAACTGCGGTTCAGAGAAGTCAACTAATTTACCTGATCCCACACCTCTCTGTAAAAGGTAGAAATGGGCTTAAAAATCAGGAACTCACTTATAAATCAGGAGCCAGTGAGACAGAGCTTTTAAATGGTCAGAGATAAATAAGCAAGAAAGGATGGAGAGAGTAAAGGATGGTAAAAAAGGGAACGAAGGCATGGAGAGATTGATTCTAATACTGTAGTGTCTCTGAAGACTCTACTGTTATACCCAAGATTTCTTTATCGCCCCCAGAAACCAAAGACCGTCAGGGAGGCCGAAGCATGCATGCAAAAGCAAAGGGCTTTCTTACAAATTTAGGCCCAGCCAGCCTAAACTCAGGCTCACAGACTTACTGGATCCACGTGGAGTGAGCCCTGAACAAAGGTGGGGTAGGACTTTTATGAGTTTGGGAAGGGGGAGTTACAGGAAATTGTGACATAGGTACAGTGACCCAATCATAATGGTACAACAGTATTGGCAGCAGCTCTAACCATACACACTGTTCAGAGCGTTCGTTACTTTTGGCGGGACCCAATTACAACATTTAGGGTATCTTTGAAATTAACCAATTACAG
>NC_043701.1:106956859-107004043 GCF_006229205.1 Suricata suricatta | reverse complement strand
CAAGTTCAGGGTCTCACTTGGTGACTATGGGATTAACTTTAACACTAGGTAACAGGGTCTTACTTAAAGTTCCCATCTGCAGGACTCACCCTTAGGAATGTGGGGAGAGGTAGCTGGCCTTTCCTGATTGGATACCGCAGTGGTCTGCTTTTGCCCCGGTAATGTATAACCGACCTCCAAATGGCCAAATGGTTCCGGAGCGACCGACCTTGGGCTTCCTAGTTTAGAGGGGAAACAAAGCCTGTCATGGCGTCTGCTAGGTTCAGACTCATGTTCTTACACTACTACCATCTTGTAGATGACCTGGTCACATATGATTTACTATATTCCCGCTGTCTAAAGTTCAGATAGTTGTGTAACAGAGATTAGCATAAAGGTGAAGAAAAAGGATTTTGCTGTGATACCAAAATATTTGGCCCAATGGGGCCTCTGTAGAATGTGCCCAAGCTCAAGCACCTCAAGGGCCCTGCCACGTTACCAGCACTATCAGAGGGACACATCCAGAAGCACTCTAAAGGCAGAGGCCAGTACCTTCGGACTTGACATCTGTAGAACAAACAGATTTAGCATCGTCAAGAAGCAACAGAAGTGGTTAGAAACGGCAAAGGAATCCTTGGTAGAAGTGAAGGACAGACACAGTGCCATTGGCATGCACGGCAGTGCCCTCGACATTGACCAGGCATGGCCATCCTCACAAAGTTTGTAATTGTTGATGTGCCATACCGGCTGTAGGCATCTTGCCAGAGGAGGGTGAGTAGAGTTCAGAAGAAGAGAGAAAAACATGAGCAGACACCATTTAGAGAAAGCCTAAGCGAGAACACTATGAGGCCTTCTAGAAACAGATGGAAAAGGGGAAGGTCCTTGAAGTGCAAGCAGTATTGGCAGTAGTTCTGACTGTAAGTGTGACCCTGCTTTCCCACAGTCAGAAGAGATCTGAGAGAAACGAGTTACACAAAGCTTCACTTTCTCAGCTGGTGAAAACACAAAAAAATAATGATGGCCACTCTACATGGGTGAACAGTGTGCTCATCTTGGGTCATGTAGAGAGACAAGACATGGAGTTGACACAGAAACAATAAAGCCACGCACAGGCACTAAGATTGTATCCTTGGGAAGATTTGCAAAGGCTGAGCTGGCGCCAAGGTCAGGAGCAGAACCAACATCTAGAGGAGCAGGGGAAGTCAGCCCTTGAGGAGTGACCTAAGGATGTTGCTGGCTGGAGCCAGGAGAAGAAACCAAGTGTCTGCTATCCAAACAAATTTACTGTGGCAAGGTTGCTTGCTTTAGTTTAGATTCCCCATCTGGTAGGCCAGATTCACGTGGTACAAGGGTAAGAGCCTCAGCCCAGAGTCTGGGAAACACAGTTTTCCTTCAAGCCACCCACAGAGGGAAAAACATGTCCAACTGTGCATTAGAAGACCACTTTCGAATCTCATCTTTCTCATTCTCTACTGAAGCTATCAAGTCAAAGTGTTTGTTATTTTTAATTAGGAGGATAAAATAAGATAGGGTCAGGCAACTTGGAAAGCTGAAAGCTTTTAACAACTAAAGGATATTTTTAAATGGGTAAGTCTCTGTCATCAGTGTGGTATGCAGCGTCCTGGAGTCTGTACAGCCTTACCCTTGGGTCAGCGCTGTCTCTTCCTTTTTTCCATCCCTTCCCTCTCTCCTCTTGGCCTCTGCACTTTCATTGCATTCTCACATTACACCAGCAACACACGTATAGTTGGCACATTACACAAATGCACACACCCACACATATGTGTGCATGTGTACACCCACACACTCATAGTGGCTGACATTCATCCAATCTACAGAGGTCTAGGAGTGGCTGCTTGTTTGTGGCTGATTTCTGTTCTGATCGACAGTTTCCTTGACATATCACTGGTCGAAGCCTTAACAGTGCCACCCAGTTTGTATGCATTGTGATTTCTTTCTACCTACACACACATAGAGTTTGTTTGTTTTAAACTTGGAAAAGAGATGAGCTATTACCAAATTTAGCACTATCCCCAATAGATCTCTCACTGTCTCCCTGAGACCCTCTGGTTCGGAGTTGAGGAGTAGTTGACTGCTTAATTTGTTCTACAGCATCCTAAACAGAACAAGTATTTAAATCAATAATGAAACTGCATATAGAAATGATATCGTTGGCATTATTTTAGTGACTACTTGTTGACAGACACTTAAGCCATTGACAGGAGACCACTAAGAAAATCAAAATGTGGTTGGTGGGCAATGTCCCCTCTTTTGGCTGCCCTTATCTCTAAGTGGACGTTGAAGAATCCTTCCAAAATTTTATTATTTAATACTTACAGGAAATTTCTCTCTTTGCATTTCTGTGAATTTTTGTGAGGTATGTGAATGAGAATTTTGTATCTTTGCCCACATATAATGCTGATAAAGGATTTAATTTAAGGAATTTAGCTAATGAACTCATTAACTGATGTGAGAAAACGCTTAATGGGTCAAGTATTTTGGATCAGGGAATTTCACAACATTTTATGATGCTTTTAATTAGAGCAGACACTGGGAGGCATGTTTCCAGTTACAACTATCACCATAGTTAATACAATAAAATACATCCTGGTAGTAAGGAGTATCCCCTTGTCATCAGGAAGAAGACTGTGATGCCAAACAGCCAATTAGTTGTAGCAGTGCTCTTTAAATAATTACTGGTTGTTATTTCCCTTCGGAAAACTCTTCGTTCTGAAATGTAAATGAGTAATGGATGACTCAGTGAAGGAGAGAGACTCCTGCCATTACAAGAATTCTGGGTATAAAGGAGTTGAGCTTCAGCTGGTAAAACCTACTGACAGGGAAAGCATTAACATTTCAACAAAAATGTAGAGAATTTCATTTTATCCTGGGAAGAAACAGAATTAATTCTGAATGCATGTTGCCTTTAGAAAAATGGTAATAGAAGAAATATATAATACATGATTTTGTTCTATCTGCCTGACAAAAGGAAAAGGATCTAAATCACACAAATTATATAAACTGACTTGATAAAAAAAATAGGAAATCTCAAAAAACCTAGCCTATACCAAGTACAGAGAGCTGATCAGTAATAAAACCACCCAACAAAGAAAAAACTAGAACCAGATGGCTGTACTGGAGAATTCCACCAAACATTTGAAAAATAATTATAGCAATTCCTCTAAACTTTAAAAGAAAATTGAAGAGGAGGAATCATTTCTAACTCACTGAATAAGGCCAGAATTAGTATAATACCAAAACGAGATAAAGACATCACAAGAAGTGAACATTACAGATGAATATAGATGCAAAAATCCTCAACAAAATACTAGCAAACTGAATTCAATAGCATATTAAAAGGATTAGGCACTATGACAAAGTTGGATTTCTTCCACAAAAGCAATAATGGTTCAAAATAGAAAAATCAAGGTAATAGACCACATTGGTAACAATGTAAGAAACCACACAATCATCTCAATTAACACAGTGAAGGCACTTGAAAAAATCTAACACTTTCATGATAAAAACTCTCAGAAAACTAGGAACACAAGGGGAGTTCCTTAACATGATAAAGAACACTTATGGTGAAACATCATAAGTAAACATCACACTAAATGATGAAAACCTGAATGCTTTGCCCATAAAACTGGGAATGATACAAGGATGCCTACACTGATCATTGCTATTTAACATTGTACTGGAAGTTCTAGCCAGAGCAATTAGACAAGAAAATGAAATACCAAACACCCAAATTGGAAAGGAAAATACAAAACTATCTCTATTTACAGATGATATGATCCTACATATAGAAAATCCCAAATAATCCACAAGAAAGCTACTAGAGCTAATAAACGAATTTAGCACAGTTGCAAGGTGCAATACTAACTTACAAAAATCATTTGGGTTTCTATACATCTATAATGAACAATCTAAAAAGAAAATTAGGAACAATCTAAAAAGAAAGCTAAGAAAACAATTTCATATAGTAGCATCTAAAGGAATAATACATACAGGAATACATTTTAGAAAGAGGTGAAAGACTTGTACACTGAAAACTCCAAAACATTGCTAAAAGTAATTAAATAGAACCTAAATAAATGGGAAGATGTCGACTTCAATGGATCGGGGTACTGGAGCCGCGAAGGAACTGAGAAAAAGAGACAACAGTATAGCACAGGGGACCCCAAGCCAACGGCCCAAGGACCAGAGCTTTATTATGTATCATCATATATACTTTACACAAAGTTAGGAATCAACTATGATTAACTACAAAGGCTTAGTGAAGTATGGCAGAAATGTACATATGGGACAGCTACAGCATGTAAACACCATGCAAGGGTGGTCTCATCAAAAAAACAAGATATGATAGGAAACTTTATGGCAGAATGAAACACCAAGAGGGGAGTGAATGCACTGTGCTATTTACTGCTGGCTTCCCTTAAGCAAAGCATCCTTATTTGTGTACTAAAGAACAGGCCACATTCCCAGGGGTGTTTCACTCAAGTCCTCTCTCGTTATTTTTAACCCTGTGATCTCGAGTTTTCTCAGAGATTTTGGAGCCTGAATGAATATGCACCTGTGGTCATTGTGGTGTTCTGTTTCCTACAGAAAGACATCCCATGTTCATGAGTAAGAGAACTTAATATTGCTAAAATGTCAATTCTACAGTTCCAACTCAACTCCTATCAAACTTTCAACAGCCTTTTTTTTTTTTAATGTCTTTTATTTATTTTTGGGAGACAGAGACAGTGCGAGCAGGGGAGGGTCAGAGAGAGAGGGAGACACAGAATCTGAAGCAGGCTCCAGGCTCTGAGCTGTCAGCACAGAGCCTGATGAGGGGCTCGAACCCACAAACTGCGAGATCATGACCTGAGCCAAAGCCAGATGCTTAACTGACTGAGCCACCGAGGCGCTCCTCAACAGCTTTTTAAGAAGAAATGGAAAAGCCAATCCTTAAATTAATGTGAAGTTTTAGTGGGCCCTGAATAGCCAAAAATAATCTTGAAGCAGAGTAAAGTTGGAGGACTTAGTCTTTTTGATTTCAAAAAAAAAAAAAAAAAAGCTAAAGTAATCAAAACAATATGGCTCTGGCATAAGAATTGACATACACCAGTGGAACAGAATGGAAAGTCCAAAAATAAACCCATACATCTATGGCCAATTTAATTTTGACAAGGTGCCAAGTCTATTCAATGAGGAAAGAACAGTCTTTTCAACAAATGGCATTGGAACAATTTGATTTCCACATATAAAAGAATGAAGCCAGACCCCTGTGTCACACCTTATACAAAACATTAACTCAAAATGGATCAATGACCTAAATATAAGGATAAACCTGCAAACCTCTTAGAAGGAAATACAAAGTCAATTCTTTACACCTAAAAAATTCTTTTTAAACATTTATTTATGTATTTAAAAAACTTTCCAATGTTTTATTTATTTATTTACTTTTTAAAAATTTCATTATTTTTTTATTTTTGTAAATTTGTTTTTGAGAGACAGTGCAGGCAGGGGAGGGCCAGAGAGAGAGGGAGATACAGAATCTGAAGAAGGCTCCAGGCTCTGAGCTAGCTGTCAGCACAGAGCCTGATGTGAGGCTCGAACCCACAAACCCAACCATGAGATCATAACCTGAGCCAAAACTGTACACTCAACAGACTGAGCCACCCTGGTGCCCCATTTATTTTTGAAAGAGAGAGAGACAGCATGAGCAGGGGAGGGTCAGAGAGAGAAGGAGATACAGAATCCAAAGCAGGCTCCAGGCTCCGAGCTAGCTATCAGCACAGAGCCCGACACGAGGGCTAGAACCCACGAACTGTGAGATCATGACCTGAGCCAAAGCCCTACACTCAACCAATTGAGCCACCCAGGTGCCGAAACATTTATTTATTTTTGAGAGCAGAGAGAGACAGAGCATGGGGGGCGGGGGGCAGAGGGAGAAGGAAACACAGAATCCAAAGCAGGCATCAGACTCGGAGCAAGCTTGCAGCACAGAGCCCAACATGGGACTTGAACCCATGAACGATGAAATCATGACCTGAGCCAAAGTCAGATGCTTAACTGACTGAGCCAACCAAGAGTCCCTCCCCTCCCCGCTTTTTTTAGAGAGGGAGAGACACAGAAAGGACATGAGCTGGGGAGAGGACAAAAGGAGAGAGAGGTAATCTTAAGCAGGCTCCACACTCAGCAGGGAGACTGATGCAGGATTTGATCCCAGGACTCTGGGATCAAGACCTGAGCCAAAATCAAGAATTGGATGCTCAACTGACTGAGCTACCCATGACCCCAATTCTTTGTGCTTTTGGATTGGATTCTTAGATATGACCATAGGCAGCCAAAGAAAAAATAAAGTGGACTTTATTAAAATTAAGACTTTATCAAGCAAATGAAAAGCTTCTACAGGAAGGCAGAAAAATTTGCAAATCATATGTCTGATGAAAGTTTAATATCCAGAACTAAAAGAATTACAACTCAACAGCACAAAGATAAACAGCATAGTTTTAAAATGGGCAAAGGGCTTGAACAGACATTTCTCCAAAGAATATATACAAATAGCCAATAAGTACATGAAAAGATTCTCAGCATCTTTAGTCATTAAGGAAATGCAAATAAAAACCATGAGATACCATTTCATACCTATCATTACTATGATAATCAATCTACAAAAGTGGAAAAAAACAAGTGTGAGTGAGAATTTGGAGAAATTGTAATTGCTGTATATCACAAGTAAAAATAAAAAATGATGTAGCCATTATGGCAAAGAGTGTGGTGGTTCCTCAAGAAGCTAAACAGTATTATCACATGAACTAGCAATTTCACCTGTAGGTATGGACCCCAAAGTACTGAAAAACTAGGGATTCAAATAGATACTTGTACAACAATGTTCATTGCAGACTTATTCCTAAGAGTACAAATGTGGAATCAAATCAAATGTCTATCAACAGATGAATACAGCAACATAAAAAGGAATATTTTTCCATAAAGATGAAGTTTTGATCCATGCTACAGCTTGTCTGACCTTGCCAATATTATGCTATGTAAAATAAGCCACATAAAAGACAAATATTGCATGATTCTACTTGTATGAAATATCTAGAACTGGCAAATTCATAAAGACAGAAAGTAGATTAGTGCTTACCATGAGGTGGGGGAGGGGGAACGAGGAGTTTTAGTTTAATGGTTAAAGAGTTTCTTCTGGTGGGGGGATGAAAGAGCTTTGGAAATAGTAGTGTTGGTTGAATGACATTTTAAATGTAATTAATGCCACTGAATTGTACACTTAAAAAGCTTCAAGATGTAATATTTTATATTATATATATTTACCACAATAAAAAATATCTAGAAAATTGTGTACAAAATGGATCCTATCCCTACATGTAAAAGCAAAGACCCTGAAATTTCTAGAGGAAAACATAGGAGAAAAATCTCGACCACAAGCATGTCTAAAATAGTTTACAAAGCATTAAAAATAAAACAGTGCTAAAATGGATATCATTAAAATTTAACACATCTGCTCTTCTAAAAACATTATTTTAAAAAAATACTGGGAGAAATTATTTCTAATGCATGTACTAACCAAAAACTTGGTTCCAGAATATATAAAGACATCACACAACTCAATAACAAAAGGACAAAGTCCACTCAACATTAGGCAAAATATTTGAAGACACTTCCCAGAAAGGTAAGCAATAAATACATGAAAGTATTTCAATAGCATTAGTCATCAGGAAAATACAATAAAATCACAAGGGGATATCACTACACAACTGTTAGAATGATTACAATTTTGATGGGATGCGAGTTAAACTCCAGGATCCTTTGAAGATGATGAGACAGTAGTAGTCTTTATTTATTTATTTATTTTGAGAAAGGAAGAGAGAGAGGGAGAGAGCAGGGAAGGGGTAGAGAGAGAGGGAGAAAGAGAACCCCAAGTAGGCTCTATGCTGTCAGCGTGCAACCTGACAAGGAGGCTCAAATTCACGAAATGTGAGATCATGACCTGAACAGAAATCAAGAGCCAAATGCTTAGCCAACTGAGCCAGCCCTGGAATGGTTACAATTTAAAGCTTGACAGGATCGGTGGTTGGCATGGATGTGGCATCTGGAATCTCATAACCGCAGCTGGGAGTTCCCGCTGTGACATGCACAACCATTGGGAAAGCAATTTGGCAATTTCTTCAATGCTCACCATAAAGCCCAGAAATTCCCCTTTTGGCCAAGTTTCACCCAGAAAAGGTGAAAATGCATTCTCATAAAGAGTTATGTCCAATTATTCACAGGAGTTTCATTCCTAATTGCTCCAAATAGGAAAATAACCCAAATATTCACCAACAGGTGAATAAATACACAGTTGTAGAAACTTTCTTATATCTACACAGTGGAACAATATGTGGTAGTGACAGAACCAGATTCTTGGTATCCCAATAGTAAGTTAACGTGGCGGGGGGTGGGCGGGGGGGGGGAGTTAGGCATAAAAGAAGAGTACATACAGTATGATTTCATTTAAGGAAAGTTCTAGAAAAGATAGTGAGAAGATCAGTGGTTGTGAGGGGTTGGGAGTGGAGGTGGGGAGTTGAGTGGAAATTATCACAGGAGAACATGTTTGGGTGACAGAAATGTTCTGTATCTCGATTCTGGTAGTGGTTGTATACGTGTATACATTTGTCAAAACACACCACAATGTCCATTTCAATTGAATTATGCATAACATACACGTTTAAAAAGATGATAAAAAACCCGATGTCCTGAAAGAAATGAAGAATCAAGAACAGTCTAGATTTAAGGAGGGTGAGGAGAGTTACTAAACAAATGTAACACATGAACCTTATTTAGATCTAGGTTTAAAAAAGCCATAAATTATATCTTCAGACAAAAAGATTTTAAAAAATATGTTAAGTATCTTTGAACTGAGACTGAGGTAAATGGGCAGCCATGACACAATTCCATCAAGTTTTCTGTATTTTGAAAACTTTCATTATCAAACATCTGGAAAATAAGTATTTACAATGTAGAACAAACCGTATGGTTTACAATAATGTGAAAAAACTCTCCAGCAAAAGGCTTGAAGCTTTCCCCCAAATGTAAACTTTTGTCATCCTTATGGGTAGTGGCACCAAAGATAATTTTTAATCTTTTGAAACTTCTCTATATTTTCAAAATGTTATATATTTCATTTCATGAAAGAAATGGTTTTCATTTGAAAGAATGAAATCTGGCCATTCGTAGCAAAGTGGATGGACCTCGAGGGGGTCATGCTAAGTGAAATAAGTCAGGCAGAGAAGAACAGATACCATGTTTTCACTCATAGGTCTAACAAGAGAAACCTAACAGAGGACCATGGGGAAGGGAAGGGGGAAAAAGAGTCAGGGAGAGGGAGGGAGGCAAATCATGAGAGACTCCTGAATACTGAAAAGGAACTGAGGGCTGAAGGGGGAGGGGGAAGGGAAGGGGGTGATGGTCATGGAGGAGGGCACTTGTGGGGAAGAGCACTGGGTGTTACATGGAAACCAACTTGACAATAAACTATATAAAAATTTTTAAAAAAAGAAAATGACAAATAAAGAAAAAAATGGTTTTCGTTCGAAAACTTCAAAGTTTAAGTAGCCACGTTGTTCCATGATCACAACCCAAGACCAAAAGCAAATTTAAAGCCCATATATATTCTTTTAGGGCTCACATCAAACCAGGTCAAAGATATTAGTTGAGTGATTGCATATATGAAATCAGCTATTTCTAAACCTTACACATATGCCTTATGTGAAAATGTTTCAGAAGCAAAGTTATTTTATTACTATATGTTATTCTCTACAGAAAGAAAGGAAATATGAAAGAAATCAAGTAATAAGAAAGATCTGCTTGTTAGATAAAAAATTATTTTCTCTTTTTGCTGAATTACACTTAAATGATCAAGACTTATTTTACATCAAAATTTGCAGGAGCTTCGTCTTTCCTCGTTGCCCCATTGATACCACTGAGTTCCACGAAATCTCCTTTCTCCTTGACTCACCAACCAAGATTCTCAGAGAGAGAGTTTTTATATTCTGTGCTATTTTAAGGTAACTTAATTCCTTACCCATTACTTTATTTGAAAGCCTCAGAAAGTGGGCTATATTGATATTTAGCATTTCTTCAGGTACTTCTATCAAGATTTCTTTAAGTTGACTATTGTTTTCATGGAATCTTCCAACCCAGGAGCATTTATGAAGTATCTATCATGTTCTAGACACTATTGTAGGCACTGAGAATTCATGGATCAAAAAGATATATGACCCTTCCCACACCACACACAAAAATGGGCTGAAAATGAATCCTAGCCTAAATGTAAGAGTGACAACCATAAAACTCTTAGAAGAAAATATACGAAAAAAACTTGATGACCTTGGACAAAGCAAAGCCTTCTTATGTATAACTGACAAGTGACAAGATAAAAAAGAAATAACTTTGACTTCATCAAAATTAAAAACTTTTGTGCTTCAAAGAACATCATCAGGAAAATGAAAAGAGTTCACAGAATAGGAGAAAATATTTGCACATCAAAAATATAAGGGACATGTATCTACAATCTATAAAGGGCTTATGCAACTCAATAATAAATAGACAAATAGTCCAATTTTAAAATGTGCAAAAGGTCTGAAAGACAGTTCAAAGGAGAGGTACAATTGGCCAATAATGACACAAAGAAAAACTCAACATCATTAACCATCAGACAAATGCAAGTCAAAACTACAGAATACTACTTCACACTAGGATGGCTATAATCAAAATAGGCAATAACAAGAGTTGGTGGGGAGGAAAACTGTAAGCCCCACACATAAAGATATTAGATGGTAGCCACTTTCAAATGGAGTTTCTCAAGTACTGACACATCATAGAGTTAACCATATGACCTGGCAATTCCATTCTTGGGTATATAGTTAAGAGAAATAAAAACATATGTCCACACAAAAAAATTTGTATGTGAAAGTTCATAGCAGCATTATCCATAATAGCCCCAAAGTAGATACATTCCAGATATCCATCATCTGATGAATAAATAAAATATGATACTTTTATACAATGGAAGTATCTGTTCCAACATGGATGAGTCTTGAAAACACGGCACTATGTCATGAAAAACCACATAGTGGATGATTCTATTTGTGTGACATGTCCGGAATAGGCCAGTTTGGGGAGACAGTGTTACGGAATCCGGCCTAGATCACCCGGCAGAAGACCCAAGCAGCACTTGGAGATCTTGGAAGGGAGGAGGTTTATTTTACACTGCTGGGCTCAGAAGAGATCATTCTCCAGAGGTCTGAGCCCAGAGCATTAGCAGTGTGATCAATTTATAGCCTGTTACTTCCGCATTCCTCATCCATCAGGGACAGGTGTTTTCTTATTAGTCCTGTTGGCCCCCTTACAACAGATTTTCCCTATCAACAGTAGATGAGTGGTCAGCAATGAATGTCAGGAGTTAGGGGTGAGGGTGGGTGTGGAGTGGTTGGGCAGAAATGGGGAGCAACTGCTAATAGGTATGCATTTTCTTTTGTGATGATAAAAATGTCCTAACATGGTGGTGGGTGGTTGAACAGTTCTGTGAATACATGAAAACCATTGAATTATATACTGTTAAGTGGGTGAATTATATGATATGTGAATTGTATCTTTAAAAAGCTGTTATATTTTGAAAAGGGTATAGGAAAACTCTGTCTTCATAATAGAAATTTATAATTAAAATGTCTCAATGTCATGGTAGGGGAACAGAGCAAATAACAAACAAGTGAATAAATATACCATGTAATTTTTTATTTTGGTAAATACCAAGGACATAGCAGAACAGAGCAGTGGGAGAGAGACAATTTAAAGTGGATGGCCAGGAAGAGCCTCGAAAGGGGGGTGTAGAAGCCACAATGATTGGAAGAGTAAGACCTACAAATATATAGGCTAAGTAAGTGCAGATTCTTGAAGCCCATTTCATCACAACTCTTGGGGAAAATATGGCTTCTTTCTTAATACAGTGAACACAACTGTAAATCTATGGGAGACAGAAATAAAGATCGAAGACTCCCATTATTAATTCATTGACCTTCGTACATATTCAGTTAATGGATGGGAGATGGTACAACTATTTCAAAATAGCAAATGAGCTAACGGCTTTGGAAAGCAGTTAAAGGACACACATAGCACCTGCCTTCTCACACCCAGGGGACCTTCCTCTTGGCTCCGTCTCTGTGTGAAGATGCCAAAACCCAGATGAACAGTGCTGGCAATGGGGATGTTATGAATATTGCACAAAATAAAATTCAGCCAATAGTTGCAGGAGGGGTGTAAAATCTAGAGAGCCTGATGGTTTGCTTAGTCACACGGCAGCTTTGCCAGTTTTGAGAGACTACGGTACTGACAGACATCAGTGATGTGAGTACCAGGGTGATGAGATTCACTTGGACTAGCTTGGTCAAAATGTACTTAGGGAGAATCGATCCATTTCAGCAAAGACTGGATCCCAATGGTACACGCCCCCACTTGGACCCTTGGCACCACATACCGCCAAAACAGCCCTTGACCTGAGGTGGCACCGAGTGTAGATTGCTCCAGAATGCAGAAGCTGTGAAAGTCAGAGAAGGAGCTCTGGGAAGCCCCAGGCTTCACGTAGAAAACTAGTTTCCGTAGGGGTATCTTGCCCTGCCTCACCTCCTAATTCTGGTTCTGTGGACCAGGACACCATGCTATTGGGGACAGAACAACGTCTTGTGCTTTCTTTGGAGCTCAAGTTATCTTTTTTTTAATATTTATTTTTTTATAGAGCCAAGCAGGGGAGGGGCAGAGAGAGGGGGAAAGAGGATCCAAAGCAGGATCTGCGCTGAGAGCAGCGAGCCTGACACAGGGCTGGAACTCCTGAACCGGGAGATCATGACCTGAGCTGAAGTTGGATGCTCAACCGACTGAGCCACTCAGGTGCCCCTGGAGTTCGATTCATCTTTAAAATGGGTTAAATAATGTATCCACTGACATTCTTTCTAGAAATTAAAAGGGAATCATTTACAAACAAAATAAAAAAGACTCAGGTTGTGTTAGAACAGAGAATAGCATTTTACGTTTAGTTCCGTAGGTTCCTTTGAAGAAAGGTGTTTTGTGTGCTTTGTTTCCTACCTTCAAATTACCCCTTGTCACAGGCATGGGAAGCAATTTACATCCATGCCCTACTCCAGTCACACAGATAACGGAGCGCTGTCTAAACAAATTTTCCTTTTTTTTCTTTCTTTTTTTAAGTAGGCTCCATGGTGGTTGGTCATGGAGCCCAGTGTGGGCCTTGAACTCACGACCTTGAGATCAAGACCTGACCTGAGATCAAGTCTGGTCACCAGGCTCCCCTCAAAGAAATATTTAAAAATGAGGATCTGCATATACTACTTTTATTAAACAGAACACTTCTCTCAAAAGGACAGAATATAACAATTTAAATTTTCAAAATATGTGACTTTCACCATAGGAGAGGAGAGACATCTAAGGAAAGAGTAGAATTGAAGGCCTGCATATCATATGCCCAAATACTGGAAAGTTAGAAATGAACTGATTAAGCTACTAAGTAAAACGTGTCCTACCTTGACAGGTATGCCTTCACAGTGACCTTGTAGACCAGGCTCAAACTCAGAATTCTCGGACGTGTGGAGTTTTGTTCTAGAACGTGGAGGCACAAGCAGAGCTGCCCCCTGGCCCTGACCACCTCCTTTCTCTTTCGTCACCATTCTGTCTGGAACCGGATGGGCCTTGTACCCCTGTGCCATTGCCCAGCTCTCACCTCACAGGGAATTGCATTTCAGCGACCCCTCAAGTGCTTGGACAGATAGTTTCAGTGAAGTCCCAGGCAGGCATGAAGTGCCTGGGGCCGTTGATCCAGGGAATTCTAGGGTCCCGGGACCTCAGAGTGTCCAAAGGGGGACAGGAAGCTTGGGTCAATTCCCACTGGCTTCATTGACTCCTTGACCCATAGTGAGAGGTCTGGCTAGAGGAGAGTGAGAGTGGCTTTTCAATAGGTAGAGGCTGGGGGAGGGCCCCTCTCGGGTCTGAGAGCAGTACTGTTCACTGGCAAATGACTTTCTTTTTTTTTTTAATTTAAAAAAATTTTTTTTGTAGTCTTTATTTATTTTTGAGAGAGAGAGACAGCACAAGCAGGAGAGGGAGACACAGAATCTGAAGCAGGCTCCAGGCTCTGAGCTGTCAGCACAGAGCCCAATGTGGGGCTCGAACCCACCAACCACTAGATTATGACCTGAACCAAGTCGGACACTCGACCGACAGAGCTACCCAGGTGCCCCTGGCAAATGACTTTCTAAGTAAATTTAACCAATATTTTCTTAAAATAAGAAGATTTTCATTGAATTAACAAAAGAGAAAAAGGACAGGTAAGCTGTGTCCTCAGTTCACACATTGCATACAGGCATGATCGTCCACTGTAGACATTAGTATCGGTGGGATGCCTGAAGATCGCATTTGGACAATTTAGTCTAAAGCACTTCTGTAGGCGCTCTGTGGGTGTTTGCTGAGCATGGCTCCAGATATATAAAAGAGAAGTTGTTTCTGATTGTTGTTCAGAAATATCCACTGCCTGTGAGCTCAGTGATGCACGGTAGAGTCTTGTCCTCCTTACTCCTGGGGAGGATGACAAGCATGTCCCAAGAAAGAACTCTTATTCAAGTTATTCACCCACAGGATTAACAACCTCCTTTAGGCTCTGAACTCTAGTGAACTCCCAAAACGTTATTCTTTTTTTATTAAAAAAAATTTTTTTTAACATTCATTTATTTTTGAGAGACAGAGAGAGACAGGCTGCAAGCAGGGAGGGCAGAGAGAGGGGTAAACAGAATCCTAGGCAGGCTCTAGGCTCTGAGCTGTCAGTGCAGAGCTCTACTTGGGGATTGAACTCATGAACTGTGGGATCATAACCTGAGCCGAAGTCAGTTGCCCAACTGACTAAGCCACCCAGGCGCCCCCCAAAACCTTATTCTTAATTAAAGTGGTTCATTAAGATCACTGACCTTGGCTCCTCAGACTTCTAGCACCGAGCAGGGGATGACAGCTAAGTGCTTTCATCACTAGCTTTGCTTGAAGGACACTGTGGCTTTCTCATGCGTTTCTACCTCTTCCATTCCAGATCGATGGTGTCACAGAAGAGGACCGGCTATACAAGGAGGAACACTGTTCACAGTTGGCACAAGTCACTTAACCTGCAGCTACGTTATCAAGCTTGAAATTGTTGTAATGCACTTCACATTCTGTTTCCTCTGGACCCTTTGTACCTTCAGCTGAGATGCTCCTTGGATGACAAAAAAAGGGTTGTCATATGTAGCAGATATTCTGGTTAGATATTCAGTTTCTACTCCTCTTCCTCACTTTCTAAGGAAAAAGAGAACATAGTTTTATTTGGGATGTCAATGTACTAAAATAAAAATATTTTTAATTTTATTTACTTTTTAAGAAGTAATTATTGTCTTTTACTTTAAATAAGATATTTAAAAATAATTAAAATTTTAATAATTTAAATAATTTAAAAAACTGATGCGGGGCTCAAACCCATGAACTACAAAATCGTGACCTGAGCCAAAGTCAGATGGTAACCAACTGAGCCACCCAGGTGCCCCAGAAGTATGCAAAACCTTCTGAAGAAATTGACAGAATAATGCTCACACCCCCAAAGATGGCCAATGTTTGAGTCCTCAGAACCTGTGTCATATTACATAGCAAGGGGCAACTAAAGAAGGTTGTAGATGGAATTAAGTTTGCTAATCAGCTGTCCTTGACATGGGGAGAGAATCTTGCATGACACTGCTGGACCCAATGTATCCTGGGTCCTCCAATGGGGAAGAAAGAGGCAGAAGGGTCAAAAAGAGAAAGATGACATCACAGGAAAAATCTGACTGGCCATCGCTGGCTTTCAGAGGAGAGGGGCCAGGAGCCAAGGAATGCAGGCAGCTTCTAGAAGCTGGACAAGGCAAGAGAATGGCTTCTGCCCTGGTACCTCCAGGAGGCGCCTCCTGGACTTTGTTTGAGCCCAGTGGGACTAAACTTGTGACTTCTGGAGTCATAAGTAAATTTCTGTTGCTTTCAAGCTGCTACGTTTGTGGTAATTTGATACAGCAGCAAATGGAAACCAGTACGTTAATCTATAAAAACTTAAAAATTAGAACCCTCTTTGAATGTTGGAAGATTCCAGTCAAAAGCAGACTTCCCGGCAGAGAAAAAGTGGACTGAGAGCAGGGTAGGGTGCGTGGACGGGGATAAGTATGGGACCAAAGTAGAGGCAAGCCTCGCATTGGACAGGTGGTCTAGCTTCTTAGAGAAGATGGGTGGGTGACTTGTCTCAACCAAGGTGTGCTACACGCATGCGTGAGGCTGATAATTCTTTTAATTTAAATTGTATAATTTATGGGGGCACCTGGGTAGCTCAGTCGGTCAGGTGTCCGACTTTGGCTTAGGTCATGATCTCAGGGTTAGTGGGTTCAAGCCCCGCATTGGGCTCTGTCTGTGCTGACAGCTCAGCACAGTGCCCAACTTCGGCTTCTGTGTCTCCCTCTCTCTCTGCCCCATCCCTGCTCATGCTCTTTCTCTCACAAAAATAACTAAATATTAAAAATTTTATTTCAGTTTTATAATTAATAAACCAATATTGATATATTGTTATGAACAAAAGTCCATACTTTTTTCATATTTCCTCAGTATTTACTTAATGTCCCTCTTCTGTTCTAGGATCCCATCCAGGATACCCCAGTACATTTATCTGTCATGTCTCTTCAAGCTCCTCTTGGCTATGACAGTTTCCTTGTGTTCAGTGACCTTGACAGTGTGAAGGGGTACTGTTCAGGTATATTGGAGGATGCCCCTCTATTGGTATTTATCTGATGTTTTGATCACAATTAGACTGGAGTTATGGGCTTTGGGAGAGGAAGACCACAGATATGAAGCTCCATTTTCCTCACCTCCCATCAAAGGTACATAACTCCCAATGTGACTCATCACTGTGATGTCGGCTTGAACGTCTGGAAGCTAAGGGAGTATTTGCTAGTTTCCCCTCTGATAAAGTGACCCATTCTCCCTTTCCATGCTGTTTCCCTTAGAAAAAGGTCACTATGCACAGCTCACTCTTAAGGAGCAGGGAGTTATGTTTACCTCCTTGAAGGCTGAGCATCTACATAAACTATTTAAATGGTCTCTGTGCAAGAAATTTATTCATTCTTCCCCATTTATGAATTTATTCAATCATTTATTTATGTTAGGATGGACTCATGGATATTTAACTTATATGTCAGGTTATAACCCAATATTCCTCTACTTATTTTTGTCACTCAGATTGTCCCAGCCTTGGCCACTGGGAGCTCCTTCAGGTGGCTTCTGTGTCTCCTTGACATTACCCCAACCTATGGGTCTTTTTTTTTTTTTTAGCATGATACTGATAGTTTCCATTACAGAGTATAGGTTCACTCATTAATAACACATTCTTACATCTAGGTGCTACACCGTGGGTCCTGTCTAGGTTTTATAGTCAACATTGCAACCTTGAGAATGGATGAAATCAGGAACCAATTGCATTCACCTTTGAGAATAATAAATAAAGTGCATTCTTCCAGAATTTGCTGCACATTATCCTTGTATTCCACCAAGGTATAAGATAAAATAAGTTGAAAGCCAATGTAAATATTTTTGTGCAAGGAATCATATGATAAAGATCTTATTTATGGTATTTAGGGAACAAGAAAAACACGGGTGGATGTCAGGTGAATAGAATTACCTGAATATCCTTTTTGAAAAGGAGAAGAAAAATAAAATTGCAAATGTGCCTCAATTTAGGTAAAGCTTTAAGTAAAGAGAGGTGGCAAAGCAAGTCCTTTGAACTGAAAAGTATCTACTTTTAGTTTCAGCTCTACATTGTGAATCGATTTCTCTTTACCTACAAGAGAAGCCAAAGACACGTTGCATGTTTATGACCCAAGAAATGAAACAGAGAGCAAGGTTGAATTGAATAAGGAACTGAATTCAAACAAATTTCCAATAGGGCAAAAATCTGACTGCATTTGATCATAAGAGGAAATCTTCCGGCTTTCTGGATTTTTGCAAACAAAGGATCAGATCACTGTTCCTGTCAAATTGTTTTAGTGTTCATTCAACACATGAAAATGTCTAGATTACTGTAAGACCTTATAAAGTATGGCAGGGAGAGAAGACAATGATTGTTCTTACTGTTCATTATTTTCAATGTAACTGAGCTTTACATAAGCTGATTGGAATTTTAAGATTTTATTTTTAAGTAATCTCTACACCCAATATGGAGCTCGAATTTACAACCTGAGATCAAGAATGACATGCTCTATTGACTGGCCAGCCAGGCACCCCAACCTATTGGGAATTTTAAACTTTTTAAACTATTTTTTTATTTTAGAAAGGGGGGGGGAGCAGAGGAGAGGGGCAGAGGGGGAGAGAGAGAATATTAAGCAGGCTCTACACTCAGCGCAACGCCCGGCTTGAGGCTCCACCTCACGACCCTAGATCATGACCTAAGCTGAAATCAAGAGTCAGACACTCAATCAACTCAGCCATCGAGGCACCCCAACTGATTGCGATTAAAAAACATTCTTTCCCACCCAAATCCTTATTTCATTACCTATCCCCTGCAGGGCACTATAAAAATCTCAGCATGCTTTTTAATGCTCCGTGCAGTGGTTTGATACTTTTCTCCCTGGAGCAAAAATTAAAAGCAAGCTTCAAGTAAGCTATTTTTCTGACATATTTACAATCAAAATCTAATGCACAATTTTGTGTATGGAAACCAAGTTTGTGGCAAATATCGTGTTGGGTGATGAAAAAAAGAACGATGATAAAGACAGTGCAAAACAGGAGAAGAGATAGCGGGGAGAGAAACTTAAGAGCATCTGACAGATGAATGTAATTCTCTAAATGTGGAAGATGGCCAGATTAAAGACTCTGAAGATTTACATTAATCTCGAGGAAAATTGTAGAGTAAATTTTTAAATACACAGATTGTGACCCATTCGAAAAGAAGTGTTTTCTGGACTCTGTTCTGGGTCCAGTGAACAAGATTTTCTAAAGTAACTGTATTTCAAATAAAAAATAAATTAATTACAATAAATAACTATTTCTTTTTTTAAGTTGATTTATTTATTTTGAGAGAGAGAGTGAGAGAGAGCAGGGAAGGGGCAGAGAGAGAGAGAGAGAGAGAATCCCAAGCACAGTTAGCACAGAGCCTGATCCGGGCTCAATCCCACAAACTGTGATCATGACCTCAACTGAAATCAAGAGTTGGATGCTTAACCGACTGAGCCATCCAGGTGCCCCAACTGTATTTCTTTGTCATCAGGGTCAGGGTGAATTAAAGGGATATCAAAGCTCTCATGACTGGATTTCAAGAAACCATTTGACAAAAAACCCTGGGTTATCCCTCTGGGTAAGCTGATAGGAGATGGAGGGAGATGGATGTTTCATGGAGATAAACCAGCAGTTAAAGAAACCTACCATCAGCGATGTGGTCTCACGGCTCCTTATTAACTCAGAAGTCCCCAACAAAGCCTCTCTAGACTCCTTTCTTGACCCTGTGCTCTTTACCACTTTTGTTTGTGACCAGAGGCAAAGCAAAGGTAACACACGTTGAACTGCCTGAGCCGCCCAGGCAGACCCCACCCCCGTCCGTTATTTTTATTCCTAACAATACATGTTAATTATTGCATCTTTTTGGGAATCATATTTTAAAAGGCTGAAGAGGTGCTGTATTTAAAAGTGGTTTTGTTGCATGTGGGAAAGATGGGAACTTTATGTCTGGAAAAAAACCCAAAAAAACAAAAACCACCTCTCTCTTTTGTTCCCTTGCCTCTGGGCACAGTGTGCAGTGAAAAGGGGCTTTGACTTTCCTGCCAAGCCGATCCTCACGTTCATGTTCGCTCCAGCGTTTCCCTCTCTGTCCAGAAAAGCATGTGGCCCGGGTATAAGAGCTTAATCTTTTTGGTTTTACTCTAAAACCTCTTTTTCATCCAAATTTATTTTCCTAACCAGCTGGGAAAAGCCGCAGGCTCTGTCCTTGAGAAACGCATGGCCATATGCTGCTCATCTGCTCCTTGGAAGGGGGAGCGGGCTGCCACCGTAGGGGGCTGGCATCCTGCTCTGGCAGAGAAAGCCACCTGGTAGGAGCAGGAAAGGGCTTGTGCCCATGGAGGGTTCACAGAAGGATCCTGCCCACTTGGGAGTGGTCCTTAGAACAGAGACCATCTGAAAGTAAGACCTTTTACTTACACCTGAACCTGATCCTTCTGATCCTTCTAGTCTCTCTGCAATGGCACTTTCCACAGTCAAACGAGGCCACCGCTCACGCGTGCCCCTGATTTCTGAAATGAGATGGGCACTGATGTGGAAGCAATGCCTCTGTGACCCCGGAAAGGAGCGAAGAGATACACAGACAATTGCTTATTCATTTCTTCTTCTTTTCTCGCCTGAAATGTAGAAATCATGTTTACCAGCTGCTTAGTATAGACTCATTTCCTGCTAAATAGTTGTTTCCAGGGACACTATCCCCACAGCTGACACAACACATCTGAACCTGAAGCGGGTCGACCATCGTTTCTCATTTCCCTCTCTGGAATAACAGAATCCTGGCGTTGGGAAGCAGCACAAAGAAACTCAGCAGTTTTGAACACAAAATGCCTCCCAGGGATGTCTTTATTTCAATTTTCCCCTAATGAAGCTGCATGTTGATTGCTGGTAATGTTATAATATATGTCACCATCGGAAGAATCAATGGAGTTTCCTTTTCCTTCTGGAGCCTTAAGAATATGGAGACTTTTCAAAAGTCAGAGCACACTGTGGGATCTTAAAAGTAAGTCATTAGGCTTGCACCAGCTCACTTAATCAGACTGCCCACTCCTAAAGTATAGTCTGCAATTGAGTAGAAAATGAAACTGGGCGCTTTGAACAAAAAGGGCAGGATCAATACACTCATTTGTGTACCAAGGGCTGAAATCAATATGTGCTTGCTAGAGTCTTTCAGTCCTGAAAATTATACCTATTTACCCTCTGCTTTCTTATTTCTCCTTCAATTTGATCTAGGCTTTCGTAAGACTTAGAACCTTCTGTGCAATCATTAAAAAGAAGCCAGATCGTATGCCCGTAGCTGAGGTGCGCAATCCAAATGACATGTTGGTCTTCAGTCCCTGGTGACACCGTATGCACTTGCGTTGGCTACAGTATTATGGTTTTTTATTTACCCTTTTGGGAAAGTTTTAATTAAGCAGTGGAAGAGTCATCTAGAATATCTACTGAACTGCCGGCTTTTTAAGGGGATTGCTCGAAAATAAGAAGAGTTGAAGTCTTGGGGCGCCTGGGTGGCTCAGTCAGTTGAGTGACGGACTTCGGCTCAGGTCATGATCTGAAGGTGCCCCGCATCGGGCTTTGTGCTGACAGCTCAGAGCCTGGAGCCTGCTTCTGATTCTGTCTCTCTCTCTGCCCCTCCTCTGCTCACTCTCTGTCTCTCTCTCTCAAAATAAAATAAAGACATAAAAAAAACCAGTTGAAGTCTTTATCTCTTTAAACTTCCCCTCTCCCAATTCCAAACATATAGTAGTTTGAAAAGAAATATTTGTGCCTCTGCATGCAAGCACATGCACATGTCTATTTCAAGGCACTATGGCTCCTGGTGGCAGGATCGACTCTCCTAGTATAAACAACCTACTAAATCTGTGGCATCTACTTTTGTTTCCCAGGGGGAAGGGGGAAGAGTTTGTGATGGGGTCTCTCTGGGGACCAGGAAGAGGGATAATGGAGGAGACGGGACCCAGGCATCTGTTCCCTTCTGCCCTTGGACTAGTTTCAGTAACTATAATTAGAAGGCATGAGCCACTCGGGGCGTCTGGGGGGTAAGGTAAGCATCTGACTCTTGATTTTGGCTCTAGTCATGATCTCATGGTTCATGAGTTCGAGCCCCATATTGGGCTTTGGGCTGACAGCACAGAACCTGCTTGGGATTTTCTCTCTCCCTCTCTCTCTCTGCCTCTCCCCTGCTTGTGCTCACTCCCTCTCTCAAAACAAATAAATAAACATTAGGAAAAAAAAAAAAGAAGGCATGAGTCACTATGGCAAGCCAGCTGTTTTCATGGGAGATTTTTAAAAATTCAACCTGTTAAGCATTTGACTTTGGCTCAGGTCGTGATCTCACAGTTCATGGGTTCAAGTCCCAAGTCGGGCTCTGTGCTGCCAGCTCAAAGCCTGAAGCCTGCTTCGGATTCTGTGTCTCCCTCTCTCTCTCTGCCCCTCCCCCCCTCCCTCCCTCTCTCTCTCTCTCTCTCTCTCTCTCTCTCTCAAAAAGAAACATTTTAAAATGTTTGAAATTCTGGGCAAATCAGAGACTGAACAAGCTACTTTCTCATCTAGTATATTTAAGACCAGGCATAGGCAGAGGTGGTTTGGGGTCTGTGTCACATCACGCATGGACATCAAGTATGGCAGGGAGGTGGGAAGAGGGAGAACCCAGAAGTGCGCCAGCATCCCAAGGGTTGGCCGTTGGCAAACCTCGTGCGATCATTCTCTTGGCCTCTCTTAATTGGAACTGTGAAAAATACAAAATTTAACTGAGGAAACGTGAAGATCTAATTGGCTTTACTCAACGACTCATGACTCAGGCAGCATCCCACCCCAGCGAGTAGAGGGGGAGCTCCACGAACTAATGAACCGGTTTTCAAAGGCAGAGACAGGGTGTTAAAGAGGAAATGAATCATTATGGGCGGGGGGAGCTTGTTTAGGCAAGGTTGCTCTCTGAAGGCAAATAGGAGTCTAGGAGTACACTTTCTAGTATCGCCCTCCCAGGAGATTCCATCTTGCCTGGGAAGGGTTACATTCCTGGGGGGTTGCAACTGCAGTTAGGTTTGCTGTTTAGTCTTCATTTGCCAACACCATCTGGGGCCTGTTGTGTTCTTTTTAACAACACCATGCACAGGGCCAGTGACGGGAACTTGTCAAGTGCATCCACAGCAACAGACGGGGAAGAGAATCCACTTGCATACTTTATGCAGTGGCTGCAGGAGACCATCTAGTTCCCAGAACATATCAAATGTAACTGCAATCCTGGAAACAGATAACTAGGAGTCACTTTAAATTTTTTCATGTTTATTTATTTATTTATTTTGAGAGTGAGAGAGTGCGAGCGAGCACGCACAGGGGAGAGACAGGGAGAGAGAGAGAAAGAGGAGAGAATCCCAAACAGACTCCACACTGTCAGCTCAGAGCCCAACTCGGGGCTCAAACCCACAAACCACCAGATCAGGACCTGCGCGGAAATCAAGAGTCAGACCCTTATCTGACTGAGCCACTCAGGTGCCTCTAGAATCACTTTATTTACTTTTATTTTTATTTTTTTTTAGGAGTCACCTTAAAAATGAGTGAGTCAGGGGCACCTGGGTGGCTCAGTCGGTGGTGTGTGTGACTCTTGATCTCAGGGCTGTAAGTTCGAGCACCATGCTGGGGTACAGATTATTTTTCAAATATTAAAAATCTTAAAAAAAAAAAGGAAGGGAAATGAGTGAGCTGCCTGAACAGCAGAAAGTTTGCCATCATTGTGATTTTCCTGTAAATACTCAAGGTCGGGGGACACCAGGCAATCTTAGGATTCACACAAACATACATGCCACTCACAGTTAAACACACACAAAAATGCATGCATCCCTATAGGAACATATTCATGTTTTTTCATGTCTGCATTCATGGGCAAGTTTATGCTGAGTGGTGATTTTTATGTACATCATCGCACTCGGAATTTCTGAGAACATGCGGAAAGTGGAAAACTCACTCTGGTTCAACATGTCAAACTGACCACAGATTTTCACCTCCTTTCTCTCCCAAAGCCCAGCAAAAATGGAGGGAGCCGCACTTTCCAGGGTTATTATCCTTGTTCTTGGTGGAACAGAAGAAGTAACAAAAGCCAAGGAAAGACTTGGACTTGGCTTTGGAATCCAGAGGGAGCACGGATGATTGGAGGTGGAGGAGGTTACATGGCAGTCCTTCCAGAGGGTGGCCCTCGGAGGGAGCGGAGGTGGGCCCCCCACAGTGTTCATGAACCGGAGGGGCCGTGCAGGGAGCACAGACTTACAGGGAGCCATTGACCTTCCCCAGGCCCTCGCTGGAAGGAATCCTCCTTGCTCCCTGAACACCACGGGCGCTAACTTTCTATGAAAACTGCATTAGAGACCCCAGGAACCTTGATGCTGAGCAGAGAGGGATGCAGGTGAGGCCATGGGCAGAACACAGAGGGGTCCAGTGAGGGTCCTCATGTGTCCCTTAAGAACCTTATACCTTCCTCTCTGCTGCTGATGAGCGGCAGGCCAGAATACGCGGAATGGTCCTTTGTGGGAGAAAGTCTTCACCCACTGTGATTTAGCAACAACCTCCCACCCCGCTTGAGCTTCAGATCACCCCCTGCCCTCCCCTAGGAAGCCCGCCAGTCGAGAAGCCCCCTCCCCCACCCCCAAACACTTGGGGCTCCCCTGTCAGCTTTTCGGGTCTCATGCTTGAATAGGAGAGTCAATTTAAGGACCACAAACGTTTGGACCAAAAAAAAAACCCTTCAAAGATAAAAGACGCAAACCAAACCACCAGCGTAAACAAAGAAACTTGGAGAAGCCAGGACTGGAGTGAAGAAACTAGAAACAAATTCTGAGCACCCTCAGAAAATTGTCAGAAGATGTGGTACCCAGAAAATCAAAAGAGCTTGCTGGGAAAACTCCGAGAACAGTGAAGGGGAAAGCGTGTAGAAATGTAATGTTCTGATGCCAAAAATGTCGTGCAGGCATGAGCTCGCAGACCCCACAATGTCACGCGGCCTTGTTCTTGGTTACTGTCTCTGTTATAGGTTCTGCCCCCAGGACCAAAGGCAGTGTCGCTGGGGGGAAAGGGGGGGTGGGGAGCCCAGGCAGGGGCAGGGGGCTCGGAGAGGGTGGCCTGATCTGGGCCCACTAGTTTCTCCCTGTGTGAGAGCACCACAGAGAAGCAGAATCAATAATGCATATATATCATACTGTATGTAGTATAGTGTCACGTCATATAGAGAGTATCAAAATATACTGGAGTAAACACACTAGTAAATTATATATAGGTCCCAGATTGAAGGCAGGAAGATTTACCTTTTACTCATGGAGGATCAGCCTTTTTGTTCCAGTCAGGCCTTCAACTGATTGGATGAGGCCCACCCACGTGGGGGTAGGGGGTGGGAGGAGCAATCTGCTTTAGAGAGTCAACTCTTTCAAATGTTGATCTCATCCAGAAAAGGAATCACAGACACACCCAGAATAAGGCTCTGACCAAATGTCTGAATACCTCTTGACCTAGTGAAATCAACACATAAATTTAATCATCACACTGCCTAGAGAAAGTTGGGGGCAGTGTGATGTCTTTCTGTACCTCTCCCAGGGTCAGTCCTTTTTTTTCTCCAGGCTTGTAGGGTTTTTGCCAGTGTTACTCTCTCCAAATGTGGGCTTTCTGTGAAAGAGATTCCAGTCAACTGCATGTGGAACAAGGAATACCCATAATGCTTTTCAAAATATGCCTCTTTCCAGCCTTCATTACAGGTACTGTAAGGACACAGGTCTGAATCAAACTGACTCCATTAGACAATAGAAGGGCACACATTGCCCAAGGCAGGAGGGACCACCCTTGTAACACCCAATCAGGAAAGACCAGCTAACACCCTTAACATTTCTAAGGGTGGGCCTAAAGATGGAGGCTAAGACTAGTGACGCCCTACGTGAGGGTCCTGGGTCCTGGGTCTACTCTGTGATTGGTTAACACTCTAAATGTTGTAATTGGATAAACCTGTCAATAATAATTGGATTCCTGTAACTCCCCCTTCCCAAACTCATAAAAGCCCTGCCCCACCTTTGTTTGGGGCTCTCAGCATGGATCCACCATGCCGGTAAAGTCTGTGAGCCCGAGTTTAGGCCCCAGCGAGCCTAAGCCCGTAATAAAGCCCTTTGCTTTTGCATGCGTGACTCGGTCTCCCTGGCAGTTTCTGGTTTTGGGGGATGATATTGAAAACTTGGGCATAACAGTACTTTTGAGAAATCAGACTTCTGTGGAGCCATGTCCATAATCTTCCCACTCTCTAATCTTTCCTTTCCTCCAGTAGGTCCTAAAGGACCTCTTTCTGATGTCTTTTTACCTCTTTCTGATGTCTTACCAAAGAGTCCCTCAGGCAGGCTTTGAGTCACTCCAAAGCTGTGTCACATTAGTAGCACCCTAGATTTGGTCTTTGCCATGAGGCTCTTATGATGGCCCCCCACCTTGACTTTGTGAGAAACTGTTTCATTTCATAACTCTGCCCCACAATTCTGGACTCCCTCAAATGCCTTTCAGTTCTATTTGTGACTGGCAAGCTATTTTCCAAACACATCTTCTCTTTCCAATTTTACTTCCTGCAGACTTCCTCACCCAAGTCTGAAGGTTCTGTAGGGACATTTTCTATTTTCCAAATTAACTACAAACTAGTTTTATCAAACACTTTCCCACTACATAATGTGAGTTACTGTCAGTTCAGCCTCCTATCTAGCTGCCTTGGTTTTTCCCACTCATTACCGTTTTAATTCCACAAATTTGAGGTTCTTGTCAGGACAACACCCCATTTTCAGTATTGGTCAGCAATTCCCACACTAGCGAAACATGAAGAGATCTCAAAAGTCACTGCAAAAGCAGTAATTTGCTTTCATGGTGTCAGATCTGTGGCGTGGCTGGACCCCAGGCTCTGAGGCGTTCAAGTTCAACTCCACACGTCTCTCAGCCTTGGACGTGCAGCACCCGACATGTGGTCTGCTTCCTGTGTCACATTCTCAGATGCAGGCTGAGGGCAGGTAGGCCCTTGAGGCACCATCTCCCCATGGTCCGCCACCCAAGTACATGAATGCAAGTCCAAAGACACAAGCATAGTTTATGTCAGCTTGAGCCACGTTCACTAGCATCTCATTGGCCAAATCAAGTTATCTGGCAAAATTCAAAGTTAGGGGCAGGAAAGTACACTCTGCCAACCTTGAACCCAAGGTGAATGTGATTGGATAAGATTAAATGCAGGTGACTGGAATGTTGGGGCTAATAATTCAATCTACCTCAGTGCTGAAGAGATTTCCTCTCTCTGTCTCTGTGTGTCTCTGTCTCTGACTTGTTCTCTTTGATAAGATTGTGAATTTATTAGGTCTTGGATGACTGAATTTCAGCCCTCAGGGTTCCTGAGACAATCGTGTTGTTTTGTTTTAAGTGTGATTATGTAAACCAACTGAATCTCTTATCACCCATGCTTCTCTTTCGCCAGAGATGGACCTTCAGGGCATGTGAACAAAAAACCAAGGACTTTAATTCTGTAATATTAAAAAATAAATTTAAAAATTAATAACATCCACCTGGTAAGCACATACTTTTCTGACATCAGCCAAGATTCTAGATGACTACTTATAAATCACATTTTTAACCCTATTGATTATTTCCAGGTGGTTCTGCCCTCATTCACGGTCATGCCATTGCATTCCACAGGCTTCTGTCTCTGATGGATCCACAAGTGTCCTTCCTAGAGCCTCGGGCCATCCCAGCTCCTGAGTCATCTGTGTCCCATCCCGTGAGATGTGGTTTGGCATTCTCACAGACTGGGAACACCGTTGTTCCATTCCATCTGCTAGGTGTCTGAAAACCGGGAATCTTGGGTCCGCAGGAATTGATGCTGGGAAGTCACGTTGCCCTTAGTCACAGCTGTCTGTCTCTGCTACTGTCTCTCCACAAAACAGCCCAGGCTAGAGGATCCCTCACCTGCTCACAGTCTACTCAGTTCCATGCAAGTGCCCCTCTAGGCCAGCTGCTCTTCCTCGGTTGCGTTCGTGCCTCATCTCGATAGACAATTGTTCTGCTGGAACCCTGATGGCCAGGTCTGTCTTCTACCACTACTCTTATCAGAGCCTTGATATTGTTTCTGGATCCAAGGCCAGCTGTCTGGAATTTTACCTTATGCAGACAGATTAAAAAAAATCAAAATGGCTGTCTGTCTGTTTTTCTAATATTTGATGCACTGTATTTCACAACCATTCCTGAAATTCACCACACCCACTTTACCCCTGCCCTCTGGTGGCCAGCCTTCCATCCCTGTCAGTTTCCCAACAAGACACACCTACATCTCGTTTTTCAAGTCCAATAGGTCCCAAGTTGTTGACTCACTGCTTAAGGAAAGTCACTATTTACCTAGTGAAGGCCCCAGTTTTGCTTTCAACACTTCGTGTCAGTTTTCAGAAACTTATTGAATTTCTTTGGTTGTTCTAGCTAAGGGTTCTGGATTTTCTAAAGAGAAGGAGTTTGTTTGAAGATCCCCTTTTCCTGGAAAATAGCTAATTATGGCTAGAGCATTCAAGAACAATTTTATAAACACAGTGTGTGGGTTGAGGTAAACAGTGATAAGATCGTTACAGGAATGAAGACAAGGCTGCCGAGGCAAAAGTACACGCCTAGTGGGAACAGAACAGTGACGTGAGCAGAGAAGAACAGATATTGCTTGGATGGGATTCAAATATTGCTTTGTGTCCAGACAGCAAGTGTAGCCAGTGTCAGGTTAATTAAGCTCAGGGCTTTTGTGATTAGTAAGATGAGAACAAACGCATCAGCCCATTTTATTTTCCCTAGTAAGTTCAGCAGAGCAATGGACTTAGGTATTGTGGAACCAGGACCTAATGTCATTTGGGCCATATTGTTAAGAGAACAACTACAAAATTAAGTACAAAAGTGAATTTTTAAAAAATGCACAAGATTCGTAACAAATTACTGAGCCTAGCAAATACAGGCCTCTTTCTTCAGAGTTCTCTTTACCAAAAACTTGTATAGAGAAATGCTTTCTCATTGCAACCTGGCTTTTCCTTCCCACCTAGAACATTCTAGAGCTCCCATTAGCTCCCAAGAGTCATCAGCCTGGGCAGGAGACAGTCTCTGAAGCTTAAGATTCATAAGCTTCACAGTAAATCTGCTTTTAGTCCAGAGCACAAACATGACCGAGATACACCCACCAGAGTCCACACCTTAACATGGCTTTATGAGTGTGCAATCTGGACAGCGACCCAGGACTGGCGTTCAGAAGGATCTGTGATTTGGTTTAATGCTCTGCTGTCTGTCACCCTCTAGAAACTCTTGACTTTTTCTTTCCATTGGTATTTGTGGGAGAAGTTGATGGGACAATGGAGCCTGTGTGTAAGCAGGAGATCTATGTGTGCCCACCTGCCTCTGATGTCCCGGAGCACAGAATTCCAGGGCCCCATGCTGTTTGGGGGTTCAGCAGGTCTCAAAGTGAGTACAAGGGAAGGGTGATATGTTTATACCCAACAGAGTACGTAAGGACTCTACCAGCCACAGGAGGCCGGGTTTTCTGTTCAAATCAGAACTTGCTTTGCACATGGAGAAAATGCAATGGCATCCTAAGAAACACAAGCGATCCAGAAACATAATCTTTCTTAGTGGTGTCACAGCTCACCTGTATTAGCCAACCACTCATGCCCAAAAATGACAGAGAAGGAAAGAACAAAATACATATCCTATACGAGCTACAAAATATAAATTGCATAATTTTGGTGATCTGCATATAAAGTTGGCATTGTACAATGGAAAGATGAAGAGTAAAATTCATGCTAAAAACTCAAAATGAATTTTTATTACGTAGAATGACATTTGATAGCAAATTAAAAAATACCATGTCATTTTGAGAAAGACTAGAGGAGGAAGGAAAAAATTTTAGATCTTACTACCTCTAGTGGTACTTTTTTCCTTTTGCTTTTGAACAAAATATCCCATTTTATTTTGCCCTAGACCCTATAAATTGTATAGCCAGCCTGGCCTCATGGGCTCGAACTCACAAAACGTGAGATCATGACCTGAGCTGAAACCGAGAACCGGACACTTAACCAACAGAACTACCCAGGCGCCCCATTTTTACCTCAGTTTTCTAACTCCTACTTTCTACGGAGAATTAGAACATAAATCTCTAAATTTGAATTTAAGTAGTTTTTACATCTTTTATTAAGCTCATGCTTACTAACTAAGTTACGGCGCACCTATATGATGCATAATTATCTAGAAATTAAACTGACATTTCCAAAAATAGCTAATGAGACGGAGGGGAAATTAGGATAGAAATTTCTAAGCATCATAGGGGCACCTGGCTTGCTCAGTCAGAAGAGCAGGAGACTCTTGATCTCAGGGTTGCCCCTGTTGGGTGTGACATTAAATAAAAAAAAAAAAAAGAAATTTCTAAGTACCATTTTGTCCTACCTTAAGAGAAATATGTGTGTGCATAAAAAATATTGGAAGAAAAATATCAGTGTATTTTTTCCTTCTGTAGCTTTCTACTTTTTAATGCACTCGTTAACGATCACCCATTCATTTTATAATGAATTAAATTGTAATTCATTTATAATTTCATCAGCTTCTTACATATCTTTGTGTTCTTGGTATTCAGCATGCTACCTAAAACAAAGTGAGCATTTGATAATTAGCTGATGAACTTGAATCACCCTTAATTCACAAGTGAGAAGTCTAGACCTCACCAAACTCTTGTAGATACTGGTAAAGTAGTAAGTCTTAATAAGGAGTCTCTATATAAATATTCAAATGCTCTCCCCATCTTCATGGAGTCCTTTGTTGGAAAATCTTGCCTTGATTTACATCACAAAAAAATGGATCCTCTCAACTTTCCACTCTGTACCCCTAGAAAAAATTTCTATTGACTCCATCCCTCCTTCTTTCACTCTATTAGGGAAGGGTGCCCCTGCATTGCCAGCCCGAAGCCTGCTGGATTCATCCGGGTCCTGCATCGACTTCTCCACCATCTCCCCCTCAGGATATCCAACTTCTAGCACCTTTGCAAAATAGCACCTCTTCCCAGCCACTCCTTTACTTTACTCCTTCCCGCTAGGGGGAAACTTCCAGAAAGGAAGCTTATTCTGTATTTGCTGTCTCTACTTGCTCACTTCAATTTCACCCCTCGACTTGCTGCGATGTGACTTATGCTCCAACTTCCATGGAAATAATTCTTGCAAATGTCCCTGGTGAGCCCAGGGCTGCCCAAATTGAGAACTGCGGGGAGAACCACATGTCTGCTCCTGTCTTGCTCTTAGCACCTGCCAGGATGTTTCTTCAAGTTCTCTGTCAGCACTACCTGCTCTCCAGCTACCTCT
Source organism: Suricata suricatta (assembly GCF_006229205.1). Lineage (NCBI taxonomy): Eukaryota > Metazoa > Chordata > Mammalia > Carnivora > Herpestidae > Suricata > Suricata suricatta. The sequence continues at coordinate 106,972,862 of NC_043701.1, read as the reverse complement.
GGTCTGGTCTCTCTCCGTCTCCTTCACAAGCTGCCTTTTCTCTACCCACACGTTATGTTACTAGCTACAATTAAATTATGCCACTAATAGATGTTTATAAACGTACATGTTAAACAACACAGATCAAACTGAAGTTCCTTCTAACCAACAATATCCCAGCACCAACAATATCCTAGCCCCTGAGCCACCGTCACTTTCTAGGCCTCCCAGCTGAGGGAGGGAAGAGTGTCCACAGCTTTGATGGACTCCCCTAGAGCTATTTACAGAAATAAAACAACTAGGGAAACACAAAATTAAGCATTCTCTCTTGTCTGGTCCTTCATCTCATAATCTAACTAATCACTCGCTTGATTACTGGAATGAGTGACAGACATATGGGTTATGGTGCTGCTCCATTTATATCACCTGGTTTTTAAACATTTTTTATGTTTTTATTTACTTGAGAGAGAGAGAGAGAGAATGTGAGCAGGGGAGGGACAGAGAGAGAGAGGGAGACACAGAATCCAAAACAGGCTCCAGGCTCCGAGCTGTCAGCACAGAGCCCAATGCAAGGGTCAAACCCATGAACCGCGAGATCATGACCTGAGCCAAAGTTGGACGCTTAACGACTGAGCCACCCAGGCGCACCTCACCTGGTTTTCAACAGGCCAACTCTGCCTCTGTATAGTTGGTTTAAACTACCCACAGGAAGCCCAGAGATGTGTCCGGGTCTGTGGTGTTCAGGTTCTCTGTGAATCTCTTGTTCCTCTTCAAACATGGCCCATTACCCACCTCCAGTCAACAGACAAATAAGTACAATAATCAAAAAGGAAACATGGAACAGGTTTCTCTCATAATTGGGAGAACGCCGTGAGCAAGATGAATGATCCGGAGGGCCCACCGCTGAGACTTACAGCAGGGAGCCTGCAATTATTTAGAGAGAGAAATTGCATGTTTATAAAATCTGGGCGGAGAGAGGCACAGAAGGTACATGGCCCTTGCCTCTCGCCCTGCATGCCCCGGGCACCCCTCGGCTTTCCCCGGGGGCCCTGCTGCTTCTAATTACCACTGTGACGCTCCACTTGCAGTGACCCAGAGCCACGCCATGACCTGTGCGACCATTGATACTATGGTCACAATGCTACTTCTTTAGTAGTCGATTGCTTAAGCACATAGGCCTCAGGGGTGCCTGGGTGGCTCAGTCTGTTAAGATTCCAATTTCGGCTCAGGTCACAGTCTCACAGTTCATGGGTTCAAGCTCTGTGTTGGGCTCTGTGCTGACAGCTCAGAGCCCGGAACCTTCTTTGGATTCTGTGTTTCTCTGCCCCTCCCCAACTCACTCATTCTCTCTCTCTCTCTCTCTCTCTCTCTCTCTCTCTCTCTCTCACTTTCTCAAAAAAAAAAAAGAATAAACATTAAAAAAATAGAAAAGATTGTTACAGTTCCCAAGTGGAGGGGGCAGGCCATGCCTCGGGGGAGGAGTCACACAGGGAAGCACCAGAGTCCCTCAGGAGGCAGAGGACAAGGGAGGCCTGTGGGCAAGAGCCTTTCCTCTGATTCCCACAGGAAGGAACAGGTGCAGCAGGGCGAGTGGGTTTAGGACTGGCTGCTTTGCATAATTTCAGGGTTCTGGGGCACAGGGGATGTCCCCAGTTGTCTGGTCCCTGGCCCTGGGTGATGGGGGCAGGGGGGACAGAGGTCCCCCAGGAGTGTAAGAGCCCAAAAAGGAGCTAGTTGGTGGCCTTGGGTCCAGAATGGTCATTTTTTATTTGAAAGACACATTCTCGGGTGATTTATTTACTGGGAGGGGCAATCTTTCCAGAGTCGGCAAGGCCCTGGTTACCAAAGCATCAGAAACCAGAAAATTAAAGACACGGTTAATATGCATCTTGACTCCCTCTTTCCTTAGGGTGGCTGGTTTTACATCTGGCACCTTATTTTACTTCCCTATCACTGGACATAGTTCAGGACTTTCCTGTCCACTACCCCCTGACTCTGAAACTCAACAATTTGGCTTGAGCTCATCCCTGCTCACAAAGGCCCTGGATTCCTTAATTTCATAAAAGACCAGCACTCATACCAAAGGGTGAGCTAGGTTTTTTTTTTAATCTTTATTTTTGAGACAGAGAGACAGAGACAGAGTACAAGCAGAGGAGGAACAGAGAGAGAGAGAGGGAGACATAGAATCTGAAGCAGGCTCCAGGCTCTGAGCTGTCAGCACAGAAGACAACACGAGGCTCGAACTCATGAAACACAAGTTCATGACCTGAGCCAAAGTCGGACAATCAATGGGTTGAGCCACCCAGGCACCCCATAGCTTGCTTTTGCTAAAACACTCAAGAAATAAAATTCCTAGATATACCTTTACTGTCTTCCAAATCAAGAAAAGATATAATTCTGTAAGCTACCTTTTTTTTCTTTTTCTTTCTTTTTCTTTTTGGAGCGCCTACCGAGCTCTGCACCAGGATGTTTGTTCCTCTTTATAATCCTGGACCAGAGACAGATCTGAACTCTTTTGTTCCTTTTACACAGTAAACCAGGCAAACACTTAAAAGAAACTCTGCTAAATACAGAGGGAAAATATTTAGACACAGCTTAATCTTCCTTACACTTTAAAAAGCATCCTTGTACACATGGTCTCATTTTATCTATCCTCACAAAACTCGATGAAATAATCAGTTTCATTATCCAAGCTTTAGAGAAAAGGAAACTCACCCTTTAAGGGGTAAAGATCACCCTCAGGAGCCGGTAAATCTCACAATCAGGGCACAAACCCAAGTGTTCATGAAATCCAGTCTTCTTTTGCAAAGAGGGCAAAAACAGTTGTTTTGGAGAATGTTTCTGATCGACTCCCGTCAGTTTTCTCGAAGGAGAAAAGGGCGTAAGACTTGGAAAAAGGGTTTTGAATCCAGAGACTTGGGTTCTGGTCCCAGCCCCCTCCCCCCACTCGCTAAATGGGTGACTTTGGTGAGTTGCTTGTTCTGAGCCCCAGTTTCTTCATCTATAAAATGGAGATGCTGATGTAGTAGTACCTACTAGCATTGCTTTGAAGACAATGCACCCACAGAGATGTCTGGTACAGAATCAACACGTGGTGAGGACATCAAGGAATATTATGATTATACACAGAGAGGGTATAATTTCATGGATGTTCATTTCATCCTTCAACAGATATTTACTGAATTCCAACTACATGTGGAGTTTAGAAAACAGAGAACAGTTTTCTAAATCAAAGACAGATCTAGCAGATGGAGGCCGACACGGAAACAAGCAAATGCAATAAAGTGTCCTGAGTGCTCAGGCCAGAGTGGTGATGGGAATGGAGTGCCCAAGGGACCTCGAGAGCGTCAGGAAACGTTCCATAGAGGATGCGCACAGCTTTCAACCAGAGCACAAGGGTGGTAACTACTTTATAAAGTTCCTTCCTGTAGTGTGATATATCATTGCTTAAAAGATAAAGTTGAGGGGTGCCTGGGTGGCTGAGTTGGTTGAACGCCTAACTCTTGATCTCAGCCCAGGTCTTGATCTCAGGGCTGTGAGGTCAAGCCCTGCGTTGGGCTCTGTGCTGAGCATAAAGCCTACTTTTTTTTTTATGTTTTTAGAGAGAAAGTCTTTATTATTTTTTTTCAATGTTTATTTTTGAGAGACAGAGACAGAGCAGGAGAGAAAGAAAGGGAGACAGAATCCGAAGCAGCTCCAGGCTCTGAGCTGTCAGCACAGAGCTCGAAGCAGGGCTTGAACCCACGAACCGTGAGATCATGACCTGAGCTGAAGTCGGGCACTTAACGGACTGAACCACTCAGGTAGGTGCCCCATGAAGCCTACTTTAATAATAAATAAAGTTGAGGACTGAGATGAATTTTTAAACAGCAAAATTAATTTGAAAGAAGACAAATTCCCTGGGTTGTCACAGAATTGCCAAGGGCCCACAGAGCTATCAGTGCTGGAACTCGTGGTTGGAAACATGCATTTTTCAACTGACTTATTTTTGCCCCAAAGATAAAAATGCATGAAGATTTTGCTGGAGGCACATCGAGGAACATCTGAAAGCAAAACAATGGCAAAGTGAAGAAAACCGCTCTGTGGTGAATCTTCCCCAAATTAGCAACAGTCCCTTAGAAAATTCCAGAATTTGGACAAAAGTTGCAAAAGCATAAGTTGGTTGAGGAAAACTCATACAAGCTAGCAAGGAATAAAAAAAATGAATGCCTGAAGGTATTTATTTTTACCGAGTAATCCATTTGGCCAACGGGTTTTTATTATTTATTTATTTATTTATTTTTAACTAAATTCTGCTCTCTGTCCATTGTGTACTGAGGAGAAAGAGAAAGAATGGCAGTAGGGTGAAGGGATGGGAGGGCCAGAGAGAATGAGAAGGGGAGGGGAGGGCAGGATTGGAAGAAGAGGAACAGGAAAAAGCAGAAGAGGGATGTACTTGATGCACAGAGTGAAGGAAAACTTAGAAGCCCGCCCCCCGCCAGCCACTTGTACAACAGAAGCTGCGTGTCATCCAGCCTGCAGACGGACTGCCTTTGCATGTTGCACCTGGCATTTAAGTGGACAGAACTGTGCTGCCTGATGCCTGGGCCTCCTGGCAGCTCTCACATAAAGTCTTGGGCACCTTTGTCCTCACACAGTGTGGCCCTGGGGCAGTGGGGGGCCATGTGGGGGGCAGCGGGGGAGGCAGTGTGTTGTGGGCTGGGGCAGTAGGGGGCCATGGGGGACAGTGAGGGGCAGCAAGCTGTGGCCTGGGAGAGTGGGGGTACTGGGAAGCAGTGGGGGTCCTGGAGGGCATCGCGCTGACTCCCCAAGGGCAGGCCTCAGAACCAAATAACGAACCGCTCACCACTGACCCAAGAGAGCCCCAAGGACTGGCTCTCAAAAATACCTTCTTGCCCCATTTGACTCACAGCAATTCCTGCTCTCAGAAAAATCATACTAACAGAGCAAGCAAAAAGCGTTACTTTTCTGGATCAGACGACAATCTGCAGACGAGGCCTCTGAACTACGCGCAGCTTTGGCTTTCCAGGGTCCCCCTTGGCACGGCCGGCCTGGTGGTGAGAGCCAAGCTTAGCTAGGGCGTGCAGCCAGCAGGTGGGCTTTGAGCACTCCCGCCAGCCGTGTGGGCCTCTTCCGCAGAAGCCGCTGGCCGTGGGGTGGATGTGCATTCAAGATCAGCGGGTGCAGGGGGGCGGTGAGGGAAGGCTTCTCCCTGGAGGGGCCGGGGGAGGCTGGTTTGGAGCTGGAAGGGGCGTTGTGAGGCCTGCTGCAGTGCTCCGTGCGGGGCCTTGGCCTTGCCTCTGGGGAGAGACGGAAAGCACGTTCAAGGTCAGGAAAGTGGCAGGGCACTGACCGAAGGCCCAAAAGGCCGCTCAGATTCTTACAAGTATCAGGTACCTGTTGCTGTGTAACAAGCCAGCCCAGAATGGAGGAGCTGAGAACAGCGGTCACTGATTGGCTCCTGGTGGAACCGGGCCCCAAGCTGGGAAGGGTGCCCTCTGCTCCTAGCTTCTCCTACCCCAGGGGGCCAGGCCGACTTGTCCAGGTGGCGAAGGCTTTGCAAGCACGGGGAGTGCAAGACTACCTTGGCGTCACTTCTGTGTCCTAGCAGTGACAGTGAGTCACCAGGCCACCCAGACTGGAGAGGCAGGCCAGGAGACTTCATCAGTTCGCAGAGGGAAGGGCAAAGACTTGTGATAGTTACTAATCCACCACCCAGGGGGAGGCTCACTGACGCCCCCTCCCCCTCGGGGAGCAGCCTTCTTTCCTCAGGAGGCAGCCCTGCCCTTTGGAGAAGAAGAAGAGGAGAGGGGTCACCGACCTGACCTGCACGTTGTCAGCGTGCTCAGAGACACTTCTGTGCTTCCCCAGCCTGCATGTCATAAGCCCCCTGCTCTGCAAGCCATCCAGCTCTGGTTTGAGCCTTGATTGCCTGACTTCCTCATTGCTGAGCCCAGCTCACCCACCCCCCTGCTCCCAACCAGGCCTCAAAGTGACTGATCTCCAGCCACAGGTGAGTCCAGCCCCCTCCCAGGCCAGCTGGCTTCCGTCTGCCTGCCCATCTGAGGCCCAACCTGCCTGATTTGTGTGTGGCCTCTTGTCCATTCACAGCCTCCTCTGCTTCACACCAGTGGCCCTACCCACACTCCTCCACGGTCCATGTCCGCTAGGATCCCAACTTCCAGCCCCCCATGTACACCTAACTCTCTCTGTGGGTTCCTCTCAGTCACAGGCTTCATCAGGATGTTCCTTCTGTGAACACTTGTGATGATGCTTTTTACCATAACAGAGGAGAGCTTGAAGATGAAGGGACTTTCTTTCTCGTACAGACGCTATAGAGAGAGCCCATTTTAAAACACCCCCCAGGGTAGAGGACGAGCCATTTCCTAGAGCCAAAGTCCTTATATCATGCAAGATTTGATTGCTGTTACTGATTAAAAAAAAATTATTCAACTCTTTCTTCTGTGAGGAGGAAGTTTAAAGGCACATAGGAAGATTCTGAAAATTCTATTAGACTTAAAAGAGAAAACGAAAAGAATTCAAAGTAGGATGAGTTCAAAGAGAGACATTTAGAGACGGGGGTTAAGAGGAAGTTTTCTTCAGCATTTGTTCAGCAGCTCGGAAATAAGCTGTTTAATTTAAATGAATTTGGCAGTGAATGGAAATATAATCTTTTAAGTACTTATTTAAAAAACAGTTCTAATCACTTGAGGCAAGTTAGTTTTTGAACCGAGCCTTTGAATTGTTAGGTGAGGTGTAGTAATAATAATTAATGTGTATTTTTCCTAAGTCAGCATCAAGAGTGTGAGTGCCAACTTGTCCTGGTGGCTGTGACATAGTCTATGTTAAACTAGTAGACTAGTTCACAGCAAACTAATTCATTAAATTTAATTAAATGTGTGTATTTGGTAAATGGACAAAATCCGGACTCATTCCAGTGAGAACATGGAGGCCTCTTCCGTTGAGTCAAGTGCGTGGGTCCTTTCCCCCTTCTTTTTGGGGATTGTTTTGTTGCCCAGAATTCTCCCCTACCTCCTTCCTTTTATTTATGCATTTCAGTGTTTCTCCTGGGACCCAGAGAACAGGTTGGTGAAGACTGTGACTTAGACATTACTCTAGGTGGTGCGTCTCTATCCTCTCTCTGAAACTAAATTACAGGTGTAAGCACCTCCTTTTGCACCCTGTACTCTTGAGCCACAAGAAGACACCAAATGATGGGTGTGTCTCATCCAGAGGTGGAGAGAAATCAGGCATCATCACCGTGGGTGTGGGTTGGCCACGAACGTGTGCTGACAAAAACAGGAACAGAATTCCATCGTGTACTTGAAACATTTGCAGAAGAAGCTTATAGAAGCAATTTTCTGCCCCCACCAACAGCTATATCCCCTTGAGGCCAGCTATCTGGGTTTATATTCACTTTGGATCCTCAAATGAACCGGGACCTAAAACACTGATTCCACTGGGTACAAGTCCCGTCTCCCGCAGGGGGCGCCGCTCAGAGGTGCTCGGGTCCCATCAGCCAGGCGGGGCTGCCCCCAGCGGGAAGCCGATGCTCAGCCGGCTCAGGAGGGTGCTGCGGGGTCCTGGATTCATCAGAGCCCCTCGTCCTGACCTCACTCGCCTCGTACCAGTCATCCCATCCCAAAAAGTGTCCACACTCAAGGGGTGGGGAATTCACTGGTCATATAAATGGGGGTATACCGGCTCCTTAATAATAATTTATCAAATGAATTAATTGGCTTTCGACTTTTGGATATCCGTCTTTGGAGCTTAGTTGATGTGTATGTGTTTCTAGGAAAAGAGTGGCCAAATGAACTTTCCAGGCCAGCAGGCTGAAGGCAGGGTTGGCAAGATGGCCAAGGAATGGAGGGCCACCGTGTGGACTGTCTGGGGAAAGGCCAGGCAGCTTCTCCGGTGACAACGCTCTCCACACCCAGGAGGAAGGGCAGAGTCCATTTTTCGCCATGCTTCTGCTTTCCGCTCATGAATGCGTGTTTTCCTACTCACTGTGCCGATTCCCAAAAGGCTTCAATCCCTCCTGACAGACCTTGTTAAATCTTGCTCAATGTGGAGTGCAAAACGTGGGCTTCCGTCCTCACAGAAGGGAATTTGGTTTTCACTGGAAGCTACATTTTGTACTTCTGGCTGTACTGACTCGAGAAATAAAATGTTCATATGCCTGGTAACTACAGTTAATAATAAACAGGAGCTGAGGTCTGCTGACGGCCCCTCTTAGGGTGCACTTCCTGTGGGTACAGCTCGGACTTAGGCCCCAGCAAGAGGCAACACAGGGGGTGAGGGGATGGGGTGCTGATGGGGTGCGTTGTGGGAACTGAGTGAATAAGGTAGTACCCACTGTCCAGGTCTATAGCAGCCAGACAGGCATCACATGGTCAAGTGTAATATTGGAAGAAATGTAGTCAGGCCTTCTCCCCCCTCTCCATTTGGGGAACCTCATCTTTGTGTGTATTTTCATTTAAAAAGCTCAATGAATAGGAAACATCTTGGGGTGCCTGGGTGGCTCACTTGTTGAGTGTCCGACTTGGGCTCAGATCATGATCTGACCAGCCCCGCGTCAGGCTCTGTGCTGACAGCTCAGAGCCTGGATCCTGCTTTGGATTCTGTGTGTATGTGTGTGTGTCTCTCTCTCTGCCCTTCCCCTGCTTGTGCTCTGTGTCTCTCTCTCAAAATAAATAAACATAAAAAATGTTTTTAATAAAAATAATAGGAAACATATAAATAAGATGAACATGGTCACCTGTCTCTCATTAAGAAATTTCCAGGTTAGGACAGAGAGACCTGCTTGTTCTTTCTCACAGCTGTGCGGCACTCCTGGGGGGGGTCCTTGTTGTAAGGCATGGTGGAATCTTCTATCCAGAGCTCTGTTCCCTTCTGTTCATCACTGATCATGCCCTGCCCGCCGTGGGAAGATGGCGGGTACAGACCCATGTGCGTGGATGGGACTCTGTGGCTTTGCAGTTATGGGTTCGCAGGACACGTGCTCACTTCTGGCTGAAGTGGCCAACCTCCTATCCACAGTGACAGCTGAGTTCATGCTCTGGGGACTCTTATTTTCCCCCTATCCTTCCCATTTTCCTTTCTTTCATTTTCACTTGTTTTTGTTTTGGCTTCTTAGTCCTGCTTCCAGCTTCCCTCAAGCCCCGCGAATCTTTACCAAGTCCTGAGGCCCCAAGGGCCAGTGAAGGAGAATCTTGTTTTTGTCTCTACTGCACTTTTGGGAGTCAGCAGGTCCAGCCTCTGCCTAAAACTAATTTTGAAATCTTCCTAGGGTTGGGGTATGAGTAATTTAAACACAAAGGGAGACAAAAGACTTTATCCTGATCCGTTTTCAGTAAATACATATTGAACACTCAGAGTTTAGACGTTCAGACCCAGAGGAGAGCAGAGCTTGGGCGAGTCCAATGGTAAGCAATCATCAGATACTAATTATAATTAAGTTTCCTCTTTACAGAAACCTTTACAAGCAACTTCCGTGAGAGGAATTTAAATGTTCAGTAGACTTTTTCAGCCAAGTGTTTTTCATGTAAAAACGTAATATTTTTCAGCTTGTGTTATAGCCTCAGGAAAATAATTATCTTCAACCGACGAGGTTAATGGACATCTCAAGATCTATTCACTTAATTCGAAGAAGATTTCAGCTGCTCAAGCTGAGCTCTGCGGGCAATTATGACCAAGGGATATCGTTTATAATGGAAGTTCAGGTTTCTTTCAGTGTGATTAAATCTCCACTGCCATGACCTCCATTCTTACCCGAACTGTTGAACTCATCTTGTAGCCTAGAGGCAAGTGACAGTTGGAAGAAACTGTCGAACTGCATTACCTTCGATGTTGGAGAAAAGGAAGGCTTCTCAGCTGGTGCCACTGTGGACTTGCCCTTGCTCAGTGCAGGTGCTCAGACCTGTATCCAGAGAGCTGATTAGGCAGTGGAAGAAGCAGGCATGTCAAAGGTCACCCGGGCCCTGCCCTTGCAGATGGAGGAAGTCACTCTCTGTGCCCATCCTGACTGAGTGGGGGACAGGAGAAACAGGTGGTGACGATCTGTCATGAGTAGAACATTCCTTCCTTCTTTGGCTCACAGGAGCTTTGCGGGGGGGGGGGGGGAACAAAAACAAGGGGGAAGATGCCAGAACATGGGGTCCGAACATGTGACGTGGAGTTCCGATTTGCCACCCACTGTCTGTGTGCTTTGGGGGCGAAATACCTGAAATCTCTGAGTCTCAAAATCCTCCTTCTTGAAACTGATGAAAATGTGGGTTGTTTTGAAAGGATCAAGAGAAATGAGCAAAATGAAAGTGCTTGTTACATTTTAAAAACACTTTGCAAATGTCAGATTTGTATAATTATTGCTAATGAAAACCTCCTCTGCCAACCATTCAAAGACTGCTGACAACCGAGTGATGTTTTTGTTTTTTATCGGGGATCTTTCTGGCTGGGAGGCTGATTCCAAAGGAAAGCTAGTTTCCTCCAAAGAACGGGAGGCAGAAAATTAAGTTCATGAAATCTGTTGTGTCATGTGGAGTCAGACATCATCCAGCCAGCACTGTCGCACGAGGTCCCCAACTCAAGGATTCTTGTGGTTAATTCGATCTCAAGTGTGTGGGTGTCCATCAGGGTTAGGGATAGGAAGGCTTGACTTAAAAAAGTTTCTGTTCCTGGAATGTTTACTTGAAACATTCACACACACACACACACACACACACACACACACACACACACCACATCCCCTAAATGTGGGAGAAATATACATGGTATGGAGAAAGAAATGAGCGATCAGATTTGTGCCAAAAGACGAGGGCTCAGGTGACTGATTTAACCTCTCTTCCTTATACCCATCTTTTTCCCCCCAGGGAGTTTTCCATTTCTCTGACACATTTTATTTTTGATGGAAAGATACTGCTTTGCCTCAGTGGGTAGCGGGCACAGTACCATTCTCAGACTTGGGGCTCTAGGTGACCTATCATTTAGCAGAGGGAAGTTTTATTATGAGCAAAAGATGCAAAGCATGAGGAAAAACAAACACAACTTAAGTGGTAGCTTCTGGCAAACTGTAGCTACACCTCTATGCCTCAGGGCCCACCCAGACTTTAGGTATTTGTTTAAGGAAATCTGGGCTTCAGTGAGAAAGAAGGGGCATTCTTGGATGCACTAGGAGGGGAGAAGACCTCTGTCTTCCCACAGCACCTGGCAAGGGGGCACTGTGTGGGGAGAAGTCTTAAGTAAAGACGGCTGAAAGATTCCAGGGTGGAAACAGGCAGAGAGATGGAGAAGAACTTGGACGTGAGATGTGAACATCTTGAACGCCACAATTTACCATATTTACAACTTAGGGTGATGGTAATAAACGGGTGGTTCATATCTGAGCAAACACGATTAAACGTCCTTCTAGTTCCTGTGAGTGATATTTGTGAAAAGGGCAATTTATTTGAAGGACAAAATCTATTCCTTCTATCTCTAAAAATCCTAGTGAAGGCTTAAAATAAAAGGGAGACAGGAAGTACGATATCCCAAGCTGCAGCAAACGGTAATTAAAAATTCTCACCCAAGGGGATAACTGCACAAAAATAATGTTCAGTATTGAAAATATCAAACTTTCATCCAGTGGCTCCTTCTACACATATTTTCTAAGCCCCCATTATGTGTCAAGGCCCAGGCATTTAAAGATGTTTAGAAACTACCTGAGGAAGACAGAAAATTACGAGAGAACCCACGCGGGGTGTTTTGACACTGGCAGGTGGGGGGTGGGAGAGGAGGAGGCTTCCGGGAGCACGGGAAGCTGTCCAGAGGGGGAGCTTATCAATCCCATACTAACGCAGTTAGTATTCAAGAGCCAGTCTGTGACCAAATAAGGAGCTCATGTCGAAGATAAACCAACAACCAGCTCCCTTCAGCAAGGAAGCCTTGCTAAGAAAGAGCGAGAACTGTGTGCTCAGTGAGTCAGCCAATTTACCTTCTGACTCAAGCTCCCTATCTTGTCCCAAAGCCGTAACAGGCTGCCCTAGGCCAGCAGCTGCTCTGTGGGGTGTACTTTGAGCACCAGGCTAAAGGACAATTAAGAGTTATTCAGGGCGAAGGGAAGGAGCGGAGTCTTGGCAGAATGAAGTTAGGAGAACGCCAAGCTCATTTTAAGGGAAGAGGGCATCTGGAACAAAATCTCATTCCCGCCTCCATTGCCAGCTCACCCCAGCCTCCTGTGACAAGTCTTCCCCAAGAAACGTCGTGCAGAACTCTGAGAGAGAAGAAGGCTTCTTCCTTAGACTCTGGTGTCGAAAGGCTCAGTTTCTTCCAGGGAAACAGAGACAAGGAAGCACAGGACACCTCGCATTTGAAGAAACAAGATAAACTGAGTCCAACAGCGACACCTATGGGCGATGCCCGGGTTTAGCACTTGGGAAAACTAGGTTCCTTTTAACCTGCCCTATGGAGGGAACAGAGAAGCAACAAAGGCTTCACCGCTTTACAAAGAAAGAGCAAGGAAAGAGGAGGATAGGCATTGCCTTTGTCTGCAGCCCTTACCTCTGAAACTGGAAAGCTATGGGGTTGAGGAGGGGGGAATAAGGGCCTGGAGGGGCCACCCCACACCATCCTCACTGTGGCCAGAGATGCCCCCTTGGTGCCTGCCTTTGAATTAAGCAGGTTCTCTCTAATAATCACCTTTTAAAACCCAAATCACCCTGCAAAAGGATAAAGCTAAGCTTGATTTCGTTTTCTTTTTTAATTAAAAAAAAAATTTTTTTTAATTTTTGAGAGAGACAGAGAGACAGCATGAGCAGGGGAGGGTCAGAGAGAGAGAAAGACACAGAATCTGAAGACAGGCTCCAGCCTCTGAACTGTCGGCCTAGAGCCTGACGTGGGGCTCGAACCCACGAACCGTGAGATCATGACTTGAGCTGAAGTCGGACGCTCAACCGACTGAGCCACCCAGGTGCCTCTTGATTTAGTTTTTAATCAAAAGACTGAATTTCAACAGCTCACTTTTGAACTGTTTTCCCTTAGGAATAAAGAGACTTGCTCAAGGTAGGTTCACAGGCTCCCCGAGATAAAAAGAGAAAATCAGGAAGAAAAAACGCAGCTAAAACAAACTTCACACACCCTGCATTGTGCCCAGAGCCAGTCCCAAGACTGTCCCTGTGAACTCACCCTTATGAAGTTAGCAGTTTGTTTCCTTTTGCCTCTATTGAACCTGGGCATGCTTGGGATTCATGGAATACTTCCCCAGATTTCAGTAGGACTCATTTATGCCTTTTCCAAGAATATTTAGCTTTCAAGTAATCTTTCTATTGTTTAGAGGTCTAAGAAATAGGACAAGTTACTTCCCTTTTCACTCCCCTGTCAGATCGGCTCAGGAGGGAAAGGCTGGGCTCTGGGATGTTTTGGGGGCATGTGAACAGTTGGAAAAAGCTTCTGCCTCCCTAGGGAGAGGTGCACTTCCCACTCAGGCTTGGCATTCTATGGCTGGAAAACAACCCATTTCAAAAAAGAAATGTCAACTAGAGTAAAATGAACCAAGCTTTAAAGACAGCCCTGCTTCCCAGCCAGGAGGGCTCATGAAAAATGCAGACGCAGAAATGCCAGAATTCCACAAGGGAATGAGACCTTCTGATCCTGGTGGGGTGAAGGAGAGGGCTTCTGGAAGATCAGGTGTTCGTACACAATAAGCTCTTCCTGGGGCAATAAAGAGACCGCCTGGATGGTCAAACCCAGGAGTTGGATTTGTCCTTCTGGTGACAGAGATGAATGGGAGAGTTTTGTGGAAGAAAAAAGTATGGCACTGGGGGCTGCCCTTGGGTCTCCTGCTGTGGGCTCAGGGCTCCCCGAGCAAACTAAATATAGGAAGTCAGCGTGTCCAAGACCCCTTCCTCTGCATTCAATCCGGCATGGCTCTGACAGCTGCTGCACGGAGCTTGGCTTCACTGGGTTGATCTTTCCCTAGAACTTTCTATGCATGTGGAATATTTTACAACTAAGAGTTTTCAATAATGTATCCTCCCTAAGTGCTAGGAACTGTGATAAATACCTCATATACATTTACAAGTTGGGAAATGAAAGCTTTTGAACATTTTAAATGTTGCCCAAGATAAATGAGGAAGTGGTAGTGGGAGAATTCAGACTCCAGTCTTTCCTTCTGGAAGCCACACTGCTTAATTACTCTGCTCTGCCTCCAAAATGCATAATTTCCGCCATGTTGTCTTCTCTGCCTTTGGGCTAGCTCTTCACTACCAGAAGCTTCTGATCCTTTGAAGACCATTTTTCCCTTCTTACCCATGGATGAGGCTCTGTGTTCTCATACATTTCTTACACCTCTGATACTCTTGTGGATCCTCTAAGAAAATGATTCTAAGGTTCCAGCGCCTCAGAACTTTCTGGAGTTAGGGCTTCGATATCTCTAGCTGTAAATACTGTAGTCTACAAAAACATGAGGAATTAATTACAAAATTCACTATATGTTGATCATACAGCTATCTTTTTCTTCCACTTTCTTCACCAACTAACTTTTTTTTAGAATTTAGAAATAATGGGCTTTCTGGGGGAAAAAAATCTCTAGATGAGAATCATTTATGGATGATAAGCTGGAAGTTCTAATATTTTCCTTTAAAATTTTTTAACATTTATTTATTATTACAAAACAGAGAAAGACAGAGCATGAGCATGAGAGGGGAAGAAAGAGGGGGAGACAGAATCCGAAGTAGGCTACAGGCTCCGAGGTGTCAGCACAGAGCCTGACATGGGGATCGAACTCACAGACTGCGAGATCATGACCTGAGCCGAAGTTGGACTCTTAACCAACTGAGCCACCAGGCACCCCTAATATTTTTCTTCTCATTGATACAAGGTATTATTAGGACAATCTGCCAAAATGGAAAAGGGTCCAGAGAAGGAGACGGGAGGGGGCTGTGAATTTCACCCCCTGTTCAGCTACTAACAAGATACCTTTGGACCCATGGCTAATTGCTTAAACCTTTGAGGCGCCATTTTCTCATCTGTCTAATTTGAGGGACACATGGGTGGTATCTTAGAGTCTCTACCATTCTATTACCATAAGCATCACAAATCCATAAGCATTCCAAAGCCGTGATAAGCACATTTCTATTAGGTGAAAATTGTCCTATTTGCTTGATGGTGGCCATATTTCTTCTGAGGGTCTGTGGTTTACTAATAAGGGGGAGTATTTTTTCTCTACCTGGACAACTCAGTGTGTTTTTCAAAGCTGACAAAAAGAAAAACGCACACATCGTGAGTAGGTAGTGAATACCAGCACTGTGTTAGGCACATAGCATTTTGTCCTCACTTCCCAGGAGAGGGGTGGAGAGGCCCATCTCTAATATAGTTGTTTACCAGGGGAGTAATTTCTAAGAGCGTGCAACATTGTTGATGTTGTTTGAGGTGCTAGAGATACAACAGTAAATGAGAGAGACAAAATGATGTCATTTTATAAGTACCAAGCGATTCCACAAATAGTTATTAAATACCTATCATATGCCAAACACTACACTAGTTGTGTAGATGACAGAGTGAACAACTTTCTTTCTTTTTAATGTCTATTTTTGAGAGAGAGAGAGAGAGAGAGAGAGAGAGAGAGAGAGAATCCTAAGCAGGCTCCAGGCTCTGAGCCATCAGCACAGAGCTGACCCAGGGCTCAAACTCATGAATCACAAGACCATGACCTGAGCAAAAGCCAGACACCCAACTGAGCCAGCTGGGTGCTGCAGAATGCACAAATTTTTGACCTCATCATTTGCTTAGCTCAGCCGACTAAAACAATGAATGTGCACCATTTATAACATAAAAGTGCTCTGGAAATATCAAAAGAATCTATAATAGAGGCACATTTACACCCATCTGGTTAAAATAAAAAGTTTCTGCACAGCAAAGGAAACAATCAAGAAAACTAATAGGCAACCGACAGAATGGGAAAAGATAGTTGCAAATGACATATCAGATAAAGGGCTAGTATCCAAAATATACAAGGAACTCACCAAACTTCACACCCACAAAACAAATAACC
>NC_043701.1:106864646-106956759 GCF_006229205.1 Suricata suricatta | reverse complement strand
AAAAAAAGTGTGTGAAACCAGGTTTAGAACATAGGCTTAAGAACCAGAGACTCACGTCCAGCCTTACATCACTTGGCGTTCTTGGGAATATCACAGCCTTCTCAAGGTTCCAACTTCCTTTTGTCAGATGAGATCTTGAACTAGGTTAGAGCTTGTATAGCTGTGCTGTTTAGGGCGCTAGAACCTCCAGAGGTCCAGTGAAAGGAGTTTAGAAGTAGAAGAACCAAGACCCTTCATACCTTGGCAGTTTCTATACCTTGGCAGTTTCTATACTTTTAACTCTCAGGTAATAGCTGTAGATTAAATTGTTTATGTACTGGGGATCTGAGTATGATTTTGATGTAATGCTAAATGATGGATTAAAAATAACTAGACTAGATTCCATGTTGCCTTCATGTTTTGAAATTCTATGTAACTATCATTTGAATAGAACTTATTATAAAGCAAGGCTACTTATCATGGCTTTAAAAAGAAAAGCACTCATAGGTCTAACAGGAGAAACATAACAGAGGACCATAGGGAGAGGAAGGGTGAGCGTTGGGGAGAGAGGGACACAAATCACGAGAGACTACTGACCACTGAAAACGAACCGAGGGCTGAGGGGGAGGGAAAGGGGGGAAGGGGGTGATGGTCATGGAGGGGGGCACTTGTAGGCAGAAGCACTGGGTGTTATATGGAAACCCATTTGACAATAAACTATTATTTAAAAAAAGAAAAGAACTAAAAAAATGTGAGTTAACCAAGATGCTTTTAAATATTACAAATCTGAAGTGATAGCTTTGCTTTTTTATGTACAGGATTCTGCTATTGACCTGACTACCCTTTAAACATAAATTTAGGTAAGTAATAATACCTATAGTGTCCCTACCTGTATATCTTCATTTTCTCCTTCTTTTTCTGTTATACATGGATTTTTTTTTAAAGTATCAGTAGTTTTGTCTTTTTGGTGCGAGAACACTGATACGCTCATTGCTCAAGCCTAATTATTTGAGGTATAGGATTCCAGAGAACGTTGGGTCTTCACTAGCAAAGTGTCTGATGAATTACCCACAGGCAGGCAGGTCAGGAGAAGTCCATCATCCTCCTCGATTCAGCTCAATGTGAAACGGTTGGAAAGTGATCACACTTTATATTCTCTTCAATATTTGCCAGAGTCTGGAAATGGACACAGTCCAGCCAGACGGTTGATACGCCTGGAAACTTTCCAAGCTCAGACAGGTCTAGATATAAGCAATTAAAGTTAAAAAAAACAAAAAAGAAAAGAAAAAAAAGAATGTTCTGTTGTGAGAAAACCACAGGCTCAGAGTATTTCAGTAACTCACAGTCGTCTTAGGATCCTGACTTCCCCAATTAACAAAAGAAAACATATAAGGGGTTTGGTGTGGAAAATTCAAATAAGTACTGGAAACATAACATTAAGTTATATTTATTCCATTGTCTTTTTTTAAAAGTTTATTTTGAGAGAGAGAGAGAGGAGCAGAGAGAGAGGGAGAGAAGGAATCCCAAGCAGGCTCTGCACTGTCAGCACAGAGCCTGATGAGGGGCTCGACCTCACAAACTGCAAGGTCATGATCTGAGCCTGAATCAAGAGTTGGACGGTAAACTGAGCCACTCACGTGTTTCTATTTATTTTATTACTTTTGATTGAAGGTTCTAAATTATAATTCATATTAAAATAATTGTTATGAGAATTCTAAATTAGTAGTCTGACAGTTTGTACAATCATCCTCGTTAATCAGGTTGTGTGTCTTTTTACACCTGTCCAACGCATACTTACTGGGTGTCTGCTAAGAGACAGCCTCTCGGTCCAGCTCCAATGATGGGTCAGATGTGGGAAGAGAGTGAAGCCTTCGCAGAGAAGTGAACCATTATACTGGGTCTTGAGACATGTGTAGGAGTTCATCAGAAGGGCAAGGTGTCTTTGGGCAGTAGGAGAGGGGGAGACAGAGGAAGGAGATGGAGGAAAGGTGGGAAAGGAGTCCAGGCAGAGGTAAAGCCTGCATAGTGGCAACAACAATGAAACCACATTGCGTATCACGAGTCCCAGGGTTCAGGAGTGAGAGACCAGAAGCAGGCCAGGCTCAAAATAACCGGTGCCACCGGTAACGAAGGTGCCCCACCAAATTCCATACCTGAAGGGAGCCACTGAGAGGTTTTAGACCAAAGGATACAGGATAAGATTATGTTTTAGGAAAGCTCATTGTGTTACTTTATCACTATGAGCACTTTACTGTACCTGTGTATTCGCATTTCAGACCTAGTCTATCTTGTGTTGAGTAATTCTCTGTGGCAGTAACTTCTCTAACTCCCAGCACCTGTGAGTGCAATGCCTTGTGCTTTCCTCGCAAGTGGTTGACCCAAAAAAAACCTGAATTTCACTATTTTAAATAATTCTGAGGCTAGGGGCACCTGGGTGGCTCAGGTGGTTAAATGTCTCACTGACTCAGGTCATGATCTTACTATTCTGAGTTCGAGCCCAGCATCAGGCTCTGTGCTGACAGCTCAGAGCCTGGATCCTGCTTCAGATTATCTCTCCCTCTCCCTCTGCCCTTCCCCAAATCATGCCCTGTCTCTCTCTCCCCCCTCCCACAGTCCTTCTCTCTCTCTCTCAAATATAAAATAAAACATTAAAAAATGTAAATAACTCTGAGGCTTAATGTTTTCTATGAAGGCAAAGAGCCACCCACTTGATGTTTATCCACCTTTTGAATTTTGATTTGTTGAATGTGAATTAAAAAACAGTGGAGTCATGTTGTCTGGTTTCAAAAGGCAGTTAAACAGGTAAAATCAATGCTAAACCACCAAGCGGACTTTACTGTAGCACATGATTTTAGCAGGTGAATTGATCTTTCTTTTATGTGGCATGGCCTGAACTTGGACAGTTTCTTCGAGATAGAGGAATTAATTAATCCAGACTGAGAAATGAAATTGGTTAGGTTCGTCTCACTCTGGTGTGTCGCCCTTCTTAAGACCCTGAAACTTAGGTTGGACCATGGCCATTTACTACATTTTTTTTTCTCTTTTTCTTTCAAAAGCCCAGTGCTTCCCAAATAAGTGGGTCTTGGCAGCTAGTAAATGCCTTATCTACCTGGGGAAAATGCTAATAGCAGATTTCAGACAATTTAAAATGATCTAATAAAAGGTTTTTCAGATGATCTGGCAAGGTGGCGCTTTGCATTGACAATCTAGGGCCATTCTTGTTTCCCCCAGGAGCCAGTGGGGACCTGGCCAACAAGAGACACTCATTGGTGATGGTTGAGTGAGCCCAGATGGTCCAGGAATCTGTATTTGGACTCTGACAGTCTTTTGCTAACAGTGAAAGAAAGTAGTATAATTCAGTAATTAAAGAAAAGAAATACTGTGAAAGGAGACAAGGAAATACTATGTTATCTTGGTTCTCAGCCACAATTTGGGTTTTGATATAATATCAAACATGAAGACATTTCTGCTCCAGACTATTACTGGGCAGTGAAATTCCACAGATGGCCTTGGTAACGAAAGATCTGAGACTCATGTCATTGGCATGAGTGGAAGACAAGGAAGAGGGGGAGGCTGAAGAAGTACTCAAGGAAATAATGGCTGCAAACTTCCCAAATTTTGCAATAGACATGAGCCTCCAGCTGCAAGAAGCTGAACAAACACCAACAGGATAAACCCAGAGACATGCGAGTCCAGACACATCATAGTGAAACTTTGAGAACAAAGATACAACATCTTGAAAGTGCTCAGAGGAAAACCACAGCTTCCCTAAAAAGGAAAACCAATTCAAAAGCAGCCAATTTCTCATCAAATACCTGGAGGTTAGGAGGAAGTGATCCAGCCTTTGGCAAGTGCCAATATCCTATATCCAGTGAAAACTTCCTTTTATTAAGGAAGGGAAGATCAAGACATCCTCAAAAGAAAGAGTAGTCAGAGAATGTGCCCAGCTGACCTCCCTTGGGAGAATAGCTTAAAGAGCTTCTTTAAGTAGAAAGGAAATGATAAATGAAGGAAAGAAGGAGGCCAGCCAGCCAGAGCACTTGAAACAATAACCAGCCCAGCATGGCACAGAATACTGTGCCCCACATCAGGCACATTAACAAGGAAGAAAGAACATGGTAAGGCAAAATATAGATAAGTAGAGTACACCTTCCTTTTCTTCTTTAACTTTCCCGATTATGTTTGATAGTATAAGGAAAAATTATAATACTATCTGATGTGGTTCTATATGTATACAGAGACAATGTTTAAAACAAGTATATCTAGGGGCACCTAAGGAGGTATAAAAGGTGGTGAGATTTCTACACCATGCTGAAATTGGTAAAATGGTCATGCCAGTAGACTGTGATATGTTATACGATTTAATACCTGGAGGAAAAACTCAAAAAGCTATGCAAAGAGATACACTGACAACACCATAGATACATAAAAAAATGGAATTATAAAAAATATTTGAGTTACGCATGAGAAGGCAGGAAAAAGAAAACTAGAAATATAAAAGGCAGAGTACTGGGGTTCCCCGGGTGGCTTAGTCGGTTAAACGTTTCGGCTCAGGTCATGATCTCACGGTTCATGAGTTCAAGCCCCGCATGGGACTCTTTGTCGGCAGTGCAGAGCCTGTTTGGGATTCTCTCTCTCTCTCTCTCTCTCCCCCTCTCTCTGCCCTTCCCCACTTGTGTCGTCTCTTTCTCTCAAAATGAATAAGCTTAAAAAAATAACAGCAAAGAGAATTATTATAAAAAAAATAGACAATGACAAGCGTTGGTGGGCATGAGGAAAAACCTGGAACCCTTTGGCTTTGCTGCTGGGAACGTAAAATGGTGCAGCCACTGTGCCAGTAGTATGGCGGCTCCTCAAAAAATTAAACATCGACTTCTTTTATGATCCAATTTTACTTCTGGGTACATACCCCAAAGTATCGAAGTCAGAGGCTTGGGCAGATACTCATACACCCAAGCATTATTCACAGCAGCCACAAGAGGTGGAAGCACCCTGAGCATTCATGGATGGACGAATGGATGAACAAGGGGTCCACACATGCAATGCAATATTAGCTCTATGAAGGAAGGAAATTCTGACCCAGGCTACAACATGGATGAACCTTGAGGACATTACACGAAGTGAAATGAGCCAATCACGAAAAGAAAAATACTGTATGATTCCACTAATAAGAGTATCTAGAGTAACCGCAGTCCTACAGATAGAGAGTAGAATAGTGGTTTCCATGGGCTAGAAGGAGAGGGAAAGGGGGGGTTAGTCTTTAATGGATATAGGCTTTCAGTTGGGAAAGATGAAGAATTTCTGGAGATGGATGGGGATGGTGGTTGCACAATAATGTGCATGCACTTAATGCCACAGAGCTGTATACCTCAACTGTACAACATTTGGAGACAGATTGGCAATGTGGATGAAAAACAGGGTGCGCTGAAGTGAAGAAACTCACTTCAAATACAGTGATATAGGCAAGTTGAAAGTAAAAGGATGCAAACATAAATCAAAAGAAAGCAGGGGTGGGTACACAAATATCAAGCTACATAAATATGCAGTGGCTACATAAATATTCCAAGCTAAGCAATTTGCCAGAGGCAGAGAGGGACATTTTGTAATGCACCAAGAAAACATAGCAGCACCAAATAACAGAACTATATGTATATGCACCAAATAACAGAACTATAAAATATATCAAGCTAATGCTGACAGAAACAAAAAGAGAGGCACCTGGGTGGCTCAGTCAGGTAAGCGCCTGACATCAGCTCAGGTCATGATCTCATGGTCCAGTCTGTGGGTTCGAGCCCCGCATCGGGCTCTGTGCTGACAGCTGAGAGCCTAGATCCTGCTTCAAATTCTGTCACCCTCTCTTTCTGTCCCTCCCCCACTCATACTCTGTCTCTCTTTCAAAAATAAATTAACATTAAAAAATTTTAGGAAAAAGAAACAGAAGGAGAAATAGATACATTTACAATCATAGTTACACACTTCAATGCCCTTCTCTCTACAATTGACAGAAAGACTAAACAGTAAATCAGCAATTATGTAGCAGAACTCAACAAAAATCATCAGCAAACAGGAGTTACTTGGCTTTTATAGAACATTCCAATCAATAACAACAGAATACACATTCTTTTTAAGTGCCCGTGACACGTATACCAGTATATATCAGTCATATCCTGGGCCATAAGACAGACTTCAAAAAATTTAGAAGAGTTTGAAGTTTTACAGACTGTGTTGCCTGACCACAATGGAATCAAATTAGATATCTATTGTTTATTGGGGATCAATTATATCAATCGATTTATTGATCTATTGTTATACAGAAAGATGATGGGAAATTCCCAAAACTTGGCAACTAAATTGCATACTTATATATAATTCATGGGTGATGAGTTATTAGAAGGTTCAAAGGAAATTTAAAAAAAAAAACAGTTGAGCGGCTCTGGATGGCTCAGTCGGTTAAGTGACAGACTGTGGCTCAAGTCATGATCTCATGGTTCATGAGTTTGAGCCCCATGTCAGGCTCTGCGCTGATGACTCAGAGCCTGGAGCCTACTTCCGATTCTGTGTCTCCCTCTCTCTCTCTGCCCCTAACTCACTCATGTTCTGTTTCTCTCTGTCTCAAAACTAAATAAACATTAAAAAAAAAAAAGAAAAACAGTTGACTCTGAATAATGCAGGTTTGAACTACTTGGTCCAATTATATATGGATTTAAAAAAGTAAATACCATAGTGTAGTATAAGTGGATTTTCTCTTCCTTATGATTTCCTTAATAACATTTTCTTTTATTTAGCTTAACTTACTGTAATAATACAGCATACAGACTACATATGATGATCAGATTCGCCAGCATGAAAAAGAATTGTTGCAGAAGAATATTTATTGGCTGAAAAAACAGCCATAATCTATTAAATGAATGACTAGATGATAAAATAATATGTTGTGTGATCTCAATTTTGACTTAAAACAATGTGCAACTATGAGAAAAATATTGGAAGGCTATGAGGCAAAATAATAACCATGATTATCTCTGAGTATTAGGCAGTTTTCCCTTCTTTGCCCTTTCCAAGACTTTTGAACTTTCTTAAAATGAGACTTCCATAATTTTAAAGGGACATTTTTTCGGCTGTGCCATCATAAAGACCTCAACAGAATAAATACTGAAAAGGGACATGGACCTATGCAATCAAGAGCCATTGATTTCCCTCAAGACTAGTGTTTGTGGAGCAGGGAAAAGTCAGATATATAAGGGACTCAAAACCCAGCAAGTAAGAAGTCGGAGAATTGGGCGCCTGGGTGGGTCAGCTGGTTAAGTGACCTTCGGCTCAGGTCATGATCTCACGGTCCATGAGTTCGAGCCCCGAGTCAGGCTCTGTACTGACAGCTTGGAGCCTGGAGTCTGTTTCAGATTCTGTATCTCCCTCTCTCTCTGACCCTCCCCTGCTCATGCTCTATCTCTGTCTCAAAAATAAATAAACATTAAAAATAAATAAATAAACATTTTAAAATTTAAAAAATAAAGAAGTGCAAGAGTGGCCACAGACCACTGACACCAGAGACACAGGGTGAAGTAAGCAAGTAAAGATGATGGCTGGAGGCCCCATCGCCATCAAATAAAGTGACAAATTTATTTTACTTCTCTAAGAGGCAGCCAGTTTCACGCATTTTTCTTTTATTTTTCCCCTTGAAGATAAAGAAGGCTGCTGTGTAAGAGTTCTTCAAAGACACAGAGCCAATATGATAGATAGATTTAAGTATAGATTCAGATATAAAGAGAGAAACAGAGAAAGAGATTTATTACAGGGGCTTTGCAGTCATGATTCTAGAAGCTGACAAGTCCCAAAATTCGTAGCTGGCACGCTGGCCAGTGCAGGTCGGCGGCAAAAGGCCTGAGACCCAGCAAGAGCCTGTCTGTTTAAATCCAAAGGCAGGAAAAACACTCTGTTCCAGCCCAAGGCGGAAGGGCAGGCAGGCAGGCAGGAGGAGTTCCCTGTGACTTGGCCGGAGGATGAACCTTTTTGATCCATTCGGGCCTCGAGGGCTGGGCTGGGGCCCACTCACATTAGCAGGGAGTCCGCTTTATTCAGGTGCCTGATTCCGAGGGAATCACATATAAAAACAGCCCCACAGCACCCCCAGGATAATACTTGACCAAATAAGTTGGCATTCCCAGGTCCTGTGGGTTGAGAAAAAGGAACCATCACAGACCTGATGGATAGAAACTGAATATGGAAAGAGGGCCTGGCTAATGGAGCCACGTTCTGAGAGTTTGGGTCGCGGGGGTAAGGGCCTAGCTTCAAGGACAATCAAGATCTTTTCATATTTCTTTTTTTTTCTAATTTTTTAAATTTATTTTTGAGAGAGAAAGAGAGCGTGAGCAGAGGAGGGTCAGAGAGAGGGAGACCCAGAATCTGAAGCAGGCTTCAGGCTCTGAATGGGGCTTGAACCCACAAACCACGAGATCATGAGCTGAGCTGAAGCCGGACGTTCAACTGACCAGGCGCCCCCAATCTTTTCATGTTTCAAAATGAATAATGTTACTACTCTGAGGGACAAAAACTCCCTACATCCATTCCTTTCAAGTGAAAAAGAAATGAAATGTTTTGGCACTCATTTGCAAAACAACTACTGCAATCACGAATGAACTGTTAGATTTCGTAATTTTATTCAGTCTCCGAAAACTAAAGAAGAATGAACAAATTATCAGGTTCCTTGAGGCTGTGTCTTATTCGAGGTCCTTTTCATTCAGTGTGATTTAATTAAGTTAAATGTATTTCTTTAATGAAACATCATTTAAAACTGAAGCCTGAGTGTTCTGCTGAAATTCATCCCTGAAGCAGACCCAGAGTTCATTGCTACCATGGTGAAGGTTACTCCCAAGAATTTGCCAAGTTCTTTACTTTAAAGGTTTTTAAAATGTATTTATTTTGAATGCGGCGAGGGGCAGAGAGAGGGAGAGAGAGAATCCCAAGCAGGCTTTGCACTGTCAGCACAGAGCCCAATGCGGGGCTCAAACTCAGGGACTCACTGAGCTGAGTTATACACTGAACCAACCAAGCCACCAGGCACCCCAAAAGTTATTTTAACAATTTATTTAAAAATGGATTATAAGTTATTCACATGGAATATTGCAGAACATTCTACTCCAAAACTGAGGACTCTCTTTAGCAATGAATCTTATTGTCTACCATCCTTTAAATATCCAGGCTCACTTTTGAGCCCCCACTACAGTGAAGGGGCTATTCGAGCAGAGATTTCTGAGCATATTATTTCTGAAGAGAATAATTTTAAGTGCGTCACATTTGAACACTTGACCTGAGTTACAAACATAAGAACCGAACACCCCTGTGTGTCTGTTTGGTCTGGGTGGTTTGGTCTCCACTCATCCCATTTCATCAGAAGCAGCATGGAAATTTACTTGTGGGCACCAGCATAAAACACACTGAAGCTGGGGTAAGTAAAAGGGGGATTGTACTGGATCATGCCAACTGAACATTCCGGAAGTAGCACTACCTTTGGACGTGGCTAGACTCAGAGCACCGATCATATATAATCAGGTCTCTGTTATGTTCATAGCATGGCTCTGCCTTCCACTTTGGGCTTCACTTGGCACACGGGAGTAGCAGATAGCTCAGAAGTTCCAGCCCTGACATGGACTTTATTTCCAAGTCCAACAGGAAAAAGGAAGCATTTCTCTCCCTGGGACGTTAGCACGTCTCAGGTCCATTGGCCCAATTAGGTCACATGGCCATCTAGAGGCCATCACTGTGCCTAGAGGACATGATGACGTCAGCCTGGAGGTGGTCCTACAGGTCATGGGGCGAGAGATACAGAAGGGGACAGGTGCAAGGCTGCTAGGTAGAAGATGGGAAATAAAGTCAACAGGTAAGTACTTTGCTGTGAACATTCCTCCCACAAGGCTGGAGCAGTCACTGAAGCTCACTCAGAGTATCATTTCCTTTTAGCCTTGTTATTCCATGATAGTGGAAATTGAGAAATATTTCTTAAAATCATTTATAAAGGGTGGTAGGTATGAGCCAATGTCACCAAAGGTTTTGTGGGGAATTTCAGAGAGCTTCCTTCCTTCCTCCTCTCCCGGCCACTCTCCGACTCAATGCCAGTGTCGCTTTGCCTTTGCCTTGTTTTGTAAATAATATTATTTCACACCAAGATGCCTGAGTGGCTCAGTTGGTTAAGTGTCTGACTCTTGGTTTTGGCTCAGGTCATGATCTCATAATCAAGTCCTGTGTGGAGCTCTGCACAGGCAGTGAAGAGTTTGCTTGGGATTCTCTCTCTCTCTCTTTCTGCCCCTTCCCCACACACACTGTCTGTCTCTCTCAAAATGACTAAATAAACTTTAAAAAATTCACACCTTGTCTCTTTTATTTTGATCTTCTCTTGTACTAGTTTTTCCTAAGCTTGTCATTGTATGTGTTTGTATGTATAACTTTCCACCCTTTTCCTGGATTATGTATCATTTCCCTAGATCAGCTGAACCCTTCTCGAGGTCTGAATGGACAGTCAGGAGAAAATAAATCATTGTCCACCTGTCTTAAGGTCTTTCAGCTTATCAAACAAGAGCGCATCTGAGGGGTTTTGGTAAATGTCTACTAAAAGGTCTTACACCCCTCGTGACATAGGTATGGTCCATGCCAGAGACTCTGCCATAAAGCAATTTTATCCTGATTTTTACTTCCCTACTCTATCTAGCTGTTCAGTATAAACAAAGTAACAAAGAGGTAATGAAAATCACTGAAGTCAATTTAGTAAATTAAAAGCCTACAAGATTTGAATTTTTAAAAAATATTTATTATTTTTGAGAAGGAGAGAGAGGAAAGGGGACAGAGGAACTGAAGTGGGCTTTGCACTGATAGCAGAGAGCCCGATGTGAGGCTCTAACTCACAAACTTTGAGATCATGACCTGAGCCAAAGTTGGACATTTAACATACTGAGCCACCCAGGCATCTCAAGATTAGAATATTTTAAAAAGGTAATCAGGTTTAGCTACTAATACCCTATAGAAGAAATTTTAATCATTCTGAAAATCCTGAAATTGTCAGGCTCTAAGACCCTCCCAAAACAGGCCAAGTGATTTATTTACTTAATGCATTTACATAGTTTTAATTAATTATGTTAACATTCTTGTGAATTCTTACATTCTTGAAATGAATGAGAATGTGTTAGGTTTTGAAAACACAAACAAGGACAAAAGAAATGTAGATCAGACTTCCTTGTTATTCTTGTTTTGTGTTTTGTGTTTTTACCAATCCATCATTTACCAAAGAAATTTTGAGTCATCAAATTTATTAAAGGTATGAGTGGTTATGGACACAGCAGGGAGTCATAACTGTGAGAGTGTGCCCACCAATATAATAGCAAGAAGTAGACAATTTGAGAGAATCTTTGCATGAGTGTGTATTACTTATTAGTTTTATTATTTATCACACCAGCTCTTTTTATATGGGAAGGCACGGTGGATATGCCCCCTTTTGTTTTAAAATTCCACTTAGGGTTAGAGGAAAGCCTTGCTCATGTTACTCTGTAAGCACCACACTTTTCAAAGACTTATTCCAAATGCTCTTCTGTGCTTAGTAGTTTTCCCTTTCCACAACAACATTTTGAGTAGGGAAAAATTAGAGGCAACCTCAACCTGAGTATTTAGCTTTGTTTTTCTTGAGGTGGTCAAGCAGCCGGAGGAAAATAGAGGGAATTGGTGTTTGAAAAACTAACTCCAAAGCTTGATAATCACACGTTGCAGTGCGCTGGAGACAGCCCCAGAGCTCATTTTTCCCATTTTGATTGGTTCTGGAAGACCCTTCTGTGTCCTAAGTGTCTTCAGCCACTGGGGACTCTCTGAAGCTTTGATAAAGGGAAAACTTCGCTCATACTAATTTGTTCAAAGAGGGAAAATTTTGCTACGGGAAACTAGGAAGTCAGAATTGAAGTTTCAGGGACACAGGTTTGGTTTGGTTTGGTTTTTAATGGTGGACAATTTCACATAACATTTACCATCTTAACCATTCTGACATGTAGAGTTCAGTGGTTTTAAGGATACTGACAGCATTATGCAGTGATTGGCGCCATCTGTTTTCAAAACTCCTCACCCCAAACAGAAACTCTATACTCATTAAACACTAACTCCCCTCCCCCCCACCCCCCACCCCCTGCAGCCATCACTCTACTTTCTGTCTCTATGAATCTGACTGTTCTAGGGACCTCTTATAAGTGGAACTGTACCAGCTCTGTCCTTCTGTGACTGGCTTATTTCACTTAGCATCATGTCCTCCAGGTTAATCCATGGTGTGGAATATGTCGGAATTTCTTTCCTTTTCAAAGCAGAATATTCCATCGTATGGATATACTACATTGTGCTCATCCATTCACCTGTCAATGCACATTTGGGTTGTTTCTACCACTTGGCTATTACAAATTAGGTTGCTTTGAACATGAGTGTACAAACGCCTCTTTCAGTCCTTGCTTTCATTGTTTTTCAATTCTTCTGGACATATGCCCAGAAGTAGAGTTAACTGATGGATACATTATAATTCTAATTGTAATTTTTAAGGCACAGCCATACTGTTTTCTGTACCAGCCGCACCATGTGCCCACCAGCAGTGCACAAGTGTGTCAATGTCTCCATATCAGTGTGCTTCTCACCAATGTTTGTTATTTTCTGGGTTTGTTTGGTAATGACTTTTCATTGTTTTGTTTGTGTGTTAAAGTTTATTTATTTATTTTGAGAGAGAGCACGCACATGTGTGTGCAAGTGGGGGAAGGGTAGAGAAAGGGAGAGAATGAGGGAGATCTAGGCAGGGGATGTGGGGCTCAAACTCACGTGAGATCATGACCTGAGCTGAAGTCCAGCACTTAACCCACTGAGGCACCCAGGTGCTCTGTGTTCTTTATATAGTAATCCTAATGGGTATGCGACGGTCAGGATCACAGGTTTTACTGTCAAATTTTGTACTGGGAATTTATGTATCACTTTTGTTGAAATATCCTATATTGTGATTAAGATAGTAAAAGCCTAAACGTCCAAATATTCTTGACGAAGTCACACGTCTTCTGAATGGCTCTCACATAAAGAATGGGGTCTTGTAATCCATGCAAATTTGAATTATTCCATCATAGTCTGCATTGGATCACCCTTGAGCAGGAATTTCTTTTAAATAACCTTACTTTTAAGGACTTTCCTTAGAAATACAATAATCTGTTTTTGTTACAAGTCCCAGTTTTTAATAAGTATTTCCACTGGGAAAATTTGCAAAATGGCCATGTTAAATTTCAGTTCATTTTAAAATTATGTTCTTCTATAAATAAGATCATTAGTAATACCAGTATAAATTTATTGAATATTTTTTCAAAACACGTTTGCAAATAAGCCTCACAGTATCTTGGGAGTAAATTAATGAAAGAATCATAATTGCCTTTTGTGATAAGGAATTTGAGACACTAGAGTGGAAGGAGGTTCATACAGACGGCCCTGCTAGTCAAGGTCGAAGCCTAGATTAGACCTAGAACTTACTCCTGTAATGATTTCATTCTAGGTTTTGAAAATCTGTGAAATGCAGTAAAACTGTATGTACATCCAGTGGGTTCTTAGCATTATGAGAAATTCATGTGAAGTTCTTAGAATATGCATATTACTTGTGCTGCATGCCTCACAGCAATAATGACTTAATAAATATAATTACAAGGATAATTACTATAACTTTAGCCTTATTTATCCTATATGTATAATGCTATCACACGTAATTCTCTATACTAGCATTGAAAACAATTATTTGACTAGAACCCATAGAAGAAACGTATTTTGCTTTATGATGCAATACACAATATGTTTACATACACCCTGAAACACCTCATGAGATGAGCCTGGGTGGATCAGTCAGTTGAGTGATGACTTCGGCTCAGGTCATGATCTCACAGTTCACGGGTTTGAGCCCCGCATCGGGCTCTGTGCTGACAGCTCAGAGCCTGGAGCCTGCTTCTGATTCTGTATCTCCCTCTCTCTCTGACCCTCCCCTGCTCATGATCTGTTTCTCTCTATCTTTCAAAAATAAATAAATGTTTATTAAAAAAAAAAAAAAAGGGTGCCTGGGTGGCTTAGCTGGTTAAGCATCCGGCTTGGGCTCAGGTCATGATCTCATGGTTCTTGGGTTCGAGTTTCGTGTCAGGCTCTAACAGCTAGCTCAGAGCCTGGAGCCTGCTTCTGATTCCGTATCTCCTTCTCTCTCTGACCCTCCTCTACTCACGCTGCCTCTCTCTCTCTCTCAAAAATAAATAAAACATTAAAAATAAATAAATAAATGTTAAAAAAATTTTTTTAAATAAAAAAAACACCCTCATGAGAAAACACTAACAGTAGTACATGAAATCACGCTGATACTTTCTATTCTATTCCGTTCTTTTAAAGGCCAATAGAGACCCGTTATGTAGAAGTTGCTGGAATGCATTCTATGCAGCGCCACACCATCACACCGTACCTTTTGGATTGGTAATCTTCTAACAAATATCAGATGTTATAGATTGCCCCCTCCCAGAGTTGGGTGTCCCAACCCAGTACCTTTTTTGGTTCTTCTTGCAATCGCTTCCAATGTCTCAAGTTCAGACTAGGTCCAGAGCCTTTTCCTGGGCTGGTCTACCAGCGGTCCTCTAGATTCAGACAAGGAAGACTGGCTGGCATGCCCCATGGTCCCAGTGGAAATTTAGCCTGTGTCTGGGGAGCTGTATCAGAAAAATGAAAGATAACTTGGAATACATTCCACCTAAAAATTATTAAAGTGAGTGGCACCTGTTGGTTAAGCATCTTACTCTTGATTTTGGCTCAGTTCATGATCTGTGGTTTGTGGGTTTGAGCCCCACAGTGAGCCCCATATCAGGCTCCATGATGGCAGTGTGGAGACTGCTTGGGTTTCTCTCTTCTCACTCTCTCTGCCCATCTCTCTCTCTCTCTCTCTCTCTCTCTCTCTCTCTCTCTCTCAAAATAAATAAATAAACCTAAATTTAAAAAAAATCACTAGAGAGAGAGAACCTGAAAGAGTTCCTTCCTCAGCAATAGTACTTCTTGGTTTTCTTTTTCTTACTTAATCTGTACTCAACCTCCTAATGTTAAGATAGTACTTGTTCTTTGAGAAGTAACTGAGGGGCCAAGATGTCTATTTCAGATATAAGAAAGCTGATGTCTGAGAATTTGCAAGTCTCCAGTGGGGCAGCAAGTAAAACTCTTTGAATTTGCACACAATTGGATAAATTTTGCAGTATGTTTTGTGCTAGGGCAACACGGTACTACTTAATATCACCAAAAATAGATTTTTTAATTAAGAAAAAATTTTTTAATTTTTAAAAAATTTTTTTAGATTTATTTTTGAGAGACAGAGAGAGACAGCATGAGCATGGGCAGTTCAGAGAGAGAGGAAGACACAGAGGCAGGCTCCAGCCTCTGAGCCAGCTGTCAGCACAGAGGCCAACGTGGGGCTCGAACCCACGAACCATGAGATCATGACCTGAGCCAAAGCCAGAAGCCAGACGCTTAACCGACTGAGCCACCCAGGCACCCCAAGAAAAAAAAATTAAGTTTATTTATTTTGAGAGAGTAAGCGAGGGAGGGGCAGAGCGCATGGAGAGAGAGAATCCCCAAGCAGGCTCTGTACTGTCAGCACAGAGCCCAATGCAGGGCTTGAACTCACGAACTGTGAGATCATGACCTGAGCCCAAACCAAGAGTCAAATGCTTAACTGACTGAACCACCCAGACACCCCACCACAAGTAGATTTTTATACCTCTTGAAATGCTGGTGATGACGGCTTTGATAGGATGGTGTGAGAGCCTAAAATAAGCCAAAGTCCCTTTCTCCGCCACCTGTGCTTTTCCCCTATGTCGGTTCCACTCATCTTGTAGTAAGAGAAAACGTGTTTCGTAAGAAAATAAATACTAAACAACCACAAATATAATTTCAAATAGCTCATTGGAAATAGGGAATATTTGCGTCTCAAATGGTTGTAGAATAGGTAGAGTTGAATAATGTTCTTAAAATACTACTTTCAACCTGACATCTTCAGACAGGACATGGATTTACAAAGATTTTATCTTCCCAAAACCGCCACACTCTGGCATCTTTTTACTGGGACAAAGCAACATCCGCCCGCATGTTTGTACCAGCAAACATGGCTGCTCTCAGGGCCTGCTGGGACCTTTGTCTGAGGAGACACCATATGGCCTCTGCCAAATGTGCTCCAAGCAAGGGAACCGCTTCTCCCCGTGTGGCACATGCACCCCCCGGACCCAGCCGCCTGCTCCTGGGCAGTCACCCTGTATCCCCAACAGAGCACCGCCAGGCACTGAGCTCCAGAACTTCACACTCTGCGCTCCACTGTTTATAGAATCCTGGTGGTGTTGAACCCCTCTCCCTTCTCCCTGTCAATTGTTTGGGGAACAGATTTCTTGTTTGATCCCCTGTGAGTGTTTACTTGTTCTCTCTCTTTCTCTCCAGCTACTTTCAGGGGAGTGCTTTTCTTGCACAATCTTAAGGGGCTGCACTCTCCCCCTTTCTCTTTGTCCTTTCTCAGCAAAAATGGCTTCCTATCCACCGCGGCTTTTCTCTCCCCCAGTCCACCTCTCCACACCATGTACCTGACAAGTTCTGTGGCTCAAGGTGTGCAGATTGTTGTGTTAATCCTCAGACCAATTCCTAGGTGTGCAAAATGGTTGGCTGTTGATCTAACTGTGTCTCAGGGACGAGACAAGCTCAGGGTCTCCAGGATGCTCACTATCTTAACTCCTCCCAACATTGACTCACTTTTGGGTTTTTAATTGCCTAATAAATCCTCAAAGAGTTTTTAAACAAACAGTAGCTGATAGTATGAACAATACTAGAAAGGAAACACTCAGGAGTGAATTTTTCTTGGTATTTTTCCACTGTAATACTCACACACACATTTAATACGAGGGAAAATGCACTTAGAGCAGTTGTGAATGGGGTCTGTTCTAATCCCTAGTATCTCAAGCATTTTTCAAAATGGCTATCTACTATCTGATAAAAACATGCCATGTGCTGCTAGATAAGAGTATCATTACATAATTAAAGGTAAATAAGTGAGATTAAGTAGAGACATTTTTTAGTGGAAAGTCCTTTTGATTCAGTTACGATTCCAAGTAATATGTCATGGTAATTAGAATGAAGTGTCTTTGACAAAGCAATTTACTTTCACTTCAAATAAGACAGTTCACCCTTGAACAAGGCATGGGTTAGGAGTGCCTACCTCTCTCCCTCCACGCAGTGGAAAACGCATATATAACTTTTGACTTCCCCCAAACTTAACTACGAATAGTTGAATAGCCGACTGTTGACGGGAAGCCTTCCTGGTAACCTAAACAGTTGATTAACATATAGTTTGCCTGTGGTATGCATTGCATACTGTATTCTTACAGTAAAGTGAGCTAGAAAGAGATGTTATTAAAAATTATAAGGAAGAGAAAATACATTAACAGTACAGTACTGTATTTATAAAAAAAAAAAATCCACAGAGAATCCAGTACCGTTCAAAGCCATGTTGTTCTGTTGGACCCTTTTTCCCAGTGCAAGTCACCGAGAATGGAATCCAGGAACACAAACGGAGCTGGTCAAAGGGTTTATCCAGTTCGGCCAAAGGGCCCCTCCCGAGGGGCTGAGGGTCCTCGGAAGAGAACGAGCCAAGAGCCCCATGGCCTGAAGCTCAGGGTTTATATAAGCCGGAGTAACCAATCACCATCTTAAGATACCGCAGGGCAGTGACTAGATGACTTTCACCCGTTAACTCTGCCTTTTCCAGGTGGGGCTGCTTAACAGAATCTTAAGAAACAGGTTTATCGAGTTACATTCCTAGGGTTGCCAGGAGGCAAGTGGGCGAGTGAGAACAATGGTATTTTAGGGTCTAACAGTTCAAGGATCAGCGGTATTTGGGATGCTGGTGTCTGAAGATCCTTGTGGTTCTTTTATTCCATTAACATTTGTATGTGCAATGAGTAAGGACTGGGAAGATATTATTATTCTGTCCTCAATAATGTGTGGTGCTCAATAAATATTTGTTCAGTGAATAAATAAAAAAATACGTTATCGGTACAACACGGGAAGTATGGAGGATAAATATGGGGATCATAGTGAGGTAAATCACTGAAGCAGATCTGAAATAAACTATTTTGAAGGTAAATTTAAAAATTAAAAAGGTGTTATACCTTGAGATTTATTTCTTCCAAACTTCACCATATTAAGAGGGTGGAAAATGGGAGTTTCACTCTTTGGGTAAGTTTCTTATATATTTAAAGAGTAATTTTGGAGGCAATTAGAGAATGACCCATGCCTTGTTACTCACAGTCTGGTCCCTAGAACAGCAGCATTGGCTTCACCTGGGAGCTAGTTAAAATGCAGAATCCCAGAATCCACTGCAGACCTACTGAATTGAAATTTGCATTTTAATAAGATCTCTGGTGATTTATCTGCACATGAAAGCTGCAGATAAAGAACGACATGGCCTTAAAGTTTGGCATTGAAGAAGAAAAGAGATTATAAACAGGGAGGCCAATCATGCATATGTGAACATAGTACAGATGCTATGCATGTAGATTCAGACAGCATTTGCCTAAAATGTCTTTAGTTCCACTTTGACTAAAATGACGTTGAAGGCGAAGGCAGCAAGCTCCAAAAACAAGAACCTCAGAAGAAGGAGATGCTTTGAAATCTTGGAAAATACTGTGAGAACACAAAAGAAGGAGCAGACCTTTAATATCTAAAATATTTGGAAAATATAGCTATGTAAGAAACACACACACACACACACACTCACACGCACTCACACTGCGGTACTTCCAACCAAGATGAGACAATAGAAACCGAATTCGCCTTCTGCCAGACACTTGAAATTGCCTAAAACATGAAACTTCGGTTTGTAGATACTGACCAACCAGGGGTATTGGTCTGTGATCCCTGACAGAAGGGAAACACAATAAGGAAGTCTGTGATCCCTTGGGATTTTGCCTGGAGGTACATCTTAGACCGTGGAGCAGAAAGGTAGATTCCTAGCACGGCCTAGTGGTCTTGCTGAGTTTCAGAGGTGAAGAAAGGAGTCCATGGAGGCTGAGGGGGCAGGAAATTGGAGAGCATAACGCTAGAGAGAAGAGGACTGTGCAAAAAAATAATAAGCAGGCTCCCGAATCTCTTGAACTTTTGCTGACTACTAAGACATGCCTGTGTGGGATGCAGTTCCACCAAGCCAGGCCAAGAGTGACCAGACACTGTGAAGCAGATGGGACAGGTGAGGGATGGAAGAGAGACAGAAAACTAGATGCTCCTCTCCTGCCTCATTGCCCAAGTGTCTTAAATGGGGCCCTAGAGGGGTGTGAGAGAATGACCAGATCTGCTCGTCTCCGGGTTCTCGAGATGCCTTGACTTCAAATACATTCCCGAAGGTTAAATGGACTTTTCTTCTTGTCTCAGAGTTGGCTGGGGCCCCAAGGCTAATTATTGGCAGGTTATTGGTCCATCAATTGCCAAGGGATGACCCCATAAAAGAGACTATGTGTGGTGACCCCATTCCACACTTTAAGGGCATACAAAGGGAAGCCTGAAGATGGTTGAGGAGAAGAGTTTAGGGGGAGAGACTTCCTTGGAAAGAGCTGAAGGTGTTCTCTTCATCTTTTTTGTCTGTCTTCTGTTGAGATGGGGATGGGGATGCTCCCCATTTTAGCGGAGGGGGGTTCAAAGGAATCACTCAGCTTGACATGCATCCTTGGGGTTGGGGGACTGTGGGACTAGTACTTATCTGAACACAAGTAACGGGAACCTGGGTGGAGCACTGTGCCTGGCCATAGGAGACAAAGCTTCATGTTCCCATGAGCCAGATATGAAACCTATAAATGAAACCTTCCAGAGCCATGTTGAAAGAGACTCTCCAAATGGACTCTTGGAGAGTTGGGAGTCGATGGCTGGAAACCAGGGACAGGCTGCGGTGGTCAGTCAAGGGAAGCTTCTCTGGTGCCAGCTAACTGCCATCAAAGTCCAGCAGGGCCATCTCAGAGGAAGCCACGAGAGCCTCCTACAACGAGAAGGTCAGCTTTAAACACTGTATGCCAACCAAGCAACCAGCGCTAATTACAAATGTGCCTGTGGAAGAAACTGTCCCCTTTCTCTCCACTTGCCAGGTCTGTAGGGCCAGCAGGGGGTTAGGATCAGAGAAGCAAGCACGGCGGGGGCAAGAGGAGGAAGCCATGCAGATCTTCCGCCTGACACAGTGCTGACTGGGGGAAGGGCACACAGGGAAACTGATGAGAAACTTCAGATAGACGTTTTAATACCTACAGATAACGGCACAAGCGTATGATGGGCTTGAGAAACCACTGAGGCTAACATGGTAAAAGGGTTGAAATGGTAAACTCTAAGAAACAATGAAGTTGCTGCCTACTTACACTCTGGTTACTAATACACAAGAATTGCCTTTGTTTGAGTTTGACGTGAGGAATATGCTAAGAATAAGGCCATTCATGAGATTTCAACAAAAGTAATGGAAAGCATACAAAAATGCATGATCTATTTTTTTATATGTTTATTTATTTTTGAGAGAGAGAGAGACAAAGCACGAGTGGGGGAGGGGCAAAAAGAGAGGGAGGCACAGAATCTGAAGCAGACCCCAGGCTCCGAGCTGTCAGCACAGAGCCTGATGTGGGGCTTGAACTCACAAACTGTGAGATGATGACCTGAGCGGAAGTCAGACACTTAACCCACTGAGCCACCAAAATGAATGCATGGTCTATTGAAAACAACTTACACACATAGCTTATATTTTTCCATTACATTGTGTATTATCAACTTCTGTTCCTTCAAAGAAATTTATTTTTTGCTTCCAAACAATTAAAAGAAAAAATTTTAAGACAAAATTTCACATAGTATGTACTAAACCCTGTGAAACTACAGATTAGACATGATAATAAAAATGGTTTTCATATCACCTTTGAAACAGGAATTGATACAGACTTTCAAATACATTATTTTTGAGCAACAGACAGTTTCTGAAACATAGCACCAATTACCACCTTTTCCCCCAGGGAAGCGAACAAAATGTTCAAGACCCTGATTTCCTCATTAAAAAACATGTGGACAGGTCTCTATCCACACATGACAATGGGAGGATTCTAAATATTTAAAGAGTGAGAATTCCAGCAATTAGTCAAAATCAAAAGTATTCAGTATACAGTGTAGTGAAACTTCAAAGAACAACATTCCAGATACCTGCAGGCTCACACTTAACTATTCAGCAGGAACCTCACGTTGCATGAGCTCTCAAAGATTCACTCTGTAAGAGGAATATAAATTGCATGCCAGAAAATAATACTTCCCCTTGGGGGCCTGAGAAATGAAATTAAATACATTTTGGCCTTCAAAAATTGCTAGAAGTTATGATACAGACAAAAATGAGACAAAAGATGAGTTGCCCACAGTGTGTGCATTTACTTAATTTATTTTTTAATGTTTATTTATTTTTTTAGAGAGAAAGAACAGGAGACAGAGCACGAGTGGGGGAGGGGAGGGAGAGAGAGGGAGACACAGACTCTGAAGCAGGCTCCAGGCTCTGAGCTGTCAGCACAGAGCCCGAAGTGGGGCTCGAACTCACCAGCTATGACATCATGACCTGAGCCAAAATGGGACACTCAACTGACTGAGCCACCCAGGCGCCCCTGTGTGTGTTTATAAAAGAAAAATATTCCTCACAGCCAAGCAGCTTCAGCCTGGCAGCTGGTCAGTAGCATCAGGAGCTCCGACTCCAACGTCAGGCACAGTAATTGTGCAAGTCTGCCCAGTGTATACAACCCAGTCAGTCAAGCAAGTGACAGAGGCTTACTTAGCACATGGTTTCAGGTTGTAGACTGAGGAAACCTTGAGGCTCTGCATGTTCTAGAAGGAGGAGAGCCCCCCACCCCCACCCTGCCCCGACGACGAGGCCCCTCCTGGTCCCCTGGCTCTGGTCCGGGGCGTGTTGCCATCGGGCCCAGCTCCAGGCTCCAACTTGGTCAAACATGGACAATTTCCCAGAACAGTAACACCAGATAAGGCCTCTTTGTGACCGTGATGGGTGGTGACTTAAACGAGTCTATTCTGTAATCACGTCTGAGTACACACAAATGGGCACGTTGTTCAAGATGTAGAACCAGAACTGCTCCTGCAGCCTGTCAGCGTGGGCTCCAGAACAAAGTTCTGTTGCCTCCGACCCTCCCCATCACCAGGCCAGGTGCCGGCAAACATTTCTAACCTCCCCCACGGGTCCTGGGGGGGTTGGTGGCAGGGGGCTTCTCTCTCCCGGCCAAGTCACAAACCCGGCTTGTTCAAATACAGGTGGGATCCTGGTCTTTGGCTGGACGGCAGATCCGGTCAGAGATGTCATTTACACTCGGTAAACACGCCCACCTTAAACACACCTGCTTTCACCAGTTTGGCCAAGCGGACACATCCATGTATCCACCACCAAAATAAAGATGCAGAACATTTTCTGTCACTTCTAGGATAAATCCCTATTTGACGTATCATCTTACTGTGATTTTGCTGGATTTGATTTGCTAATACAGTAAAACATTGGTTTGTGAACATAGTTCATTCCGGAAATTGTACATCAAAGCGAATTTCCTCATAGGAAATAATGGAAACTCAGATGATTCATTCCACAACCCAAAAAAATTTGTATAAAAATGATTATCAATATAATACAAAATAACAAAGAAAACATAAAATATAAAGAGAAATAAAGAAATTCACCTGCACTTACCTTGGAAAACCCTCCTGGCTGGTGTGAAGGAGACAAGACAGAGGAGGGTGATGGTATAGGACGACTTTCATGATCACTGACGGAACCACTGCTGTCTGTTGGCTCAGTGGAATCCTTTTCGTTCCTTCCAGCTTTAACAAGGACTACCCAACGACACTTGCTTTTGCCTCCTTTTGAGGATTTCATGGAAATGTGACATTGCATCGTCATTAAAAAGATGCCTCGCTTGCACTGCTACAGCCTTATTTGGGTGGTGCTTTTCTATAAAATTTTGCACTGTTTCCCACGTTGTCCACATCTCCATAATCTCATTTGAAGTGAGGGATTCCTCCACCTTTTTCTCCTCCTCCTCTGCAGACGAGATGCAGACATAGGATCCTTATAAAATCTTGCAGTTTGGGCTACTAGTTCGTACTTCTCACTGACTTCCTTCTTAACTTCCACAGTAATCTTCTTTTTCTTTCTTTTTTTTTTTTTTTTTTTTACATTTTATTTACTTTTGAGAGACAGAGAGAGAGACAGAGCTTGAACAGGGGAGGGGCAGAGAACGAGACACAGAATCCAAAGCAGGCTCCAGGCTCTGAGCTAGCTGTCAGCACAGAGCCCAATGCAGGGCTCGAACCCACAAACTGTGAGATCATGACCTGAGCCGAAGTTGGAAGCTCAACTGACTGAGCCACCAGATGCCCCAATCACCTCCTTCTTCTTACTGCCTTTCTTCTCAACCTTTTTCTGCCTGGGGGCCATTGTGTACACTAACACAGATGTTGACTACAGTACAGAATTAATAAACTCTTATCATAGACTGTATTTCATGTAACTGCCAATAAGGCAGCAGAGGAAAGAATCTATGTCTGCAGGCAGCCTGATCTAGCATGAAGCAAAGCATTCCTAAGCTCCCTCTTGTGTGGAAAAGCAAAGGACTGTCCGTAGGGGGTATTAAGTGACTAAAAATACACTAGTGCCAGTTGTAGGCACCTTCCAATGTTCTGAAAAATCACTGATTTCTGCCAAACACCATGGCCTGAGACTGAGCATCCAAGCATGGTAGATAATTACCTACAATCCTCCAGTGAGAGAAAGAGTGAGACAGAGAGACAGAGGGAGAGAGGGAGAGGGAGAGAGAGAGAGGGAGAGAGAGAGCATGTGCGAGCAAGTGAGGGGAAAGAACCATTGGCTCAGTTGTGATCAGGTGATGTTCAGCATCACATATGACTCATCTTGCAAGACATTGCTTGTGTATCAAGTTAAAATGTATTAGAAATGTTTGCTTGTCTTGTGGAACGCTTGCAGAACAAATCTGTCCCAATCCAAGGTTTTACTGTACTTTGTTAAAGATTTTTGTGCTGATCTTAATGAGGGATATCAGTGTGCGTTTTTCTTGTAAAGTCTGATTTTTGCATTAGAGACTACATATCTCTTATGTAAAATGGATTGAAAAACATTCTCTCCTGCTCAGTGTTTAAAAGAAAATTTCCTAAAATATTTGATAAACTCACCGATAAAGACATCTGAATCTAGAGGTTATATATGGGAAGATTTCAATCACAAATTAGATTTCTTTAACTGATCTAGGTCAGATTTTTTATTTCTTCTTGAGTCAGTTTTGGTAATTATGACTTTCAAATAATTTGTCCATTTCATTTAGCCTGTCAATTTATTCCCATAAAGTCATCCATAGTATTATTGTTCTTTTAATATGTCAGATCTATAATCCCCTAGGTCACTCGTGATATTGGTAATCTTCTCATCTCACTTTTAAAAAGATTCAGTAATTTTATTTATTTATATTTTCAAACATTAGCTTTGGTTTTATTGATGTTCTATATATTATCCTTTTCTATTTCATCGCTTTCCACCCTTTGGCTATTGTGAGTAATTCTGTCATGAATATAGGTGTGCAATATCTGTTCCAGTCCCTGCCCTCAATTCTTTTTTATCAATTTTTTAATGTTTATTTATTTTTGAGAGAGAGACAGTGAGCATGAGTCGGGGAGGAGCAGAGAGAGGGAGACACAGAGTCCAAAGCAGGCTTCAGGTTCTGAGCTGTCAGCACAGAGCCCTACACGGGGCTCGAACTCACAAACTGTGATCAAATGGTTCATGGGGTCAAGCCTTGCATTGGGCTCTGTGCTGACAGCTCAGAGCTTGGCGCCTGCTTTGGATTCTGTGTGTCCCTCTCTCTCTGTCTTTCCCTGCGTGCATGCATGCTTGCTCGCTCTCTCTCTCTCTCTCTGTCTCAAAAATAACAAAAAACAATATAAAAAGAAATATATTGAGGCACCTCAATGGCTCAATTGGGTAAGCATCTGACTTTAGCTCAGGTCATGATCTTACAGTTTGTGAATTCAAACCCCACGTCAAGCTCTGTGCTAACAGCTCAGAGCCTGGAGCCTGCTTCGGGTTCTGAGACTCTCTCTCTCTCTGCCCCTCCCCCACTAACACTCTGTCTCTCAATAAATAAATAAATATTTTTGAAAAATTAGAAAAGAAATATAGGACAGAATATACATTATAATTGATATATCCTTATATGAGATCTAAGAACTCATTGATGTTGGCCATCGGAGTTTCCTCAATTATATCAAAATCTTGTGTATATGTATATTTTTTCTGGGGAAAAGGGCCCGTGGATTCCATCAGATACTCAGAGAAGGCAGTGCACCAGAATGTTAGGTGTCATTCACTTATTAACATTAAAGAGTTAGCTTTCAAATAGGTATCCAGAATGATGATCCAGTAATTCCCACACCTACCAATCTATCCAAAGACAAAAAGATGTTTAGTAATAGTAATGGTTAACATTTATTGACAGTTCCCTCCGTGTCAGCTCCTGTGCTACATATTTGCGTACGTTATCCCATTGAATCCTCACCAAACTGTATGTAGAAAGCATTTTACAGGCTAGGAAAACAAGGCTTTGGAGTTCGTGAAACTCACCCAAGGGCACCCATTTAGTTAGTGTGTAGTATTATGGAGATGTGAAGCCAGGTAATTTGAATTTGATTTTACAACTGGACTTTGAACGCTCACATGATGCCAAAAATGGTCTTACATAACGATGATAATTGGCAAATTATGATACAACCATAATAGAGAATGCCACTCAGCTATTAAAACTCATGTTGGGGGCACCTGGGTGGCTCAGTCCGTTGAGCATCCGACTCTTGATTTCAGCTCAGGTCGTGATCTCACGAGTCGTGAGACTCTGCATCAACAGTGTGGAGCCTGCCTGGGCTTCTCTCTTCCTCTCTCTGCTGCTCCCCTGCTTGTACTGTCTCTTTCTCTCAAAATTAAGAAAGAAAATGCTTAAACTCATGTTGTAGGAAACCATTTATTGACAATGGAAATGTTCTTGTCAGAAGGCTGCATGAAAAAGCAAGTACAGTGTGTTTTGTTTTTATATACCTGTTCATGTCCCTATAGATATGTGGAAAGAAAACTGGAAAATTCAGGCTTACTGGTCACCTGCGGTTAGCTCTGGGTGACATGATTATGAATTCTTTTCTTCGTGTTTTACCATGAGTTCCATGTTTTCTCACTTAACTATGTATTTCATTTGTAATTATGAAGAGCTTATTAAGTACTTGGGCTTTAGATCACCAGTCAAGTGTTGGAACACACCAAAAGTGTTGGTTCCCCAAATTTCTCCATCTCGGTGGTCAGTGGGGAGGAGTGTGGACAAAACGGTACACTTAAAGTGTGGTTTAAGTAACCCTGCCACTTCTCGAAACTTCTGGGTTTGGAGAAAGAGTACGGACATAGACCTTTAATATGTGAAAGGAAAATTGAGTGTGATTAACACATATAAGCCAGTATTTATCTTTAAAAGAAGAAATGTATTTGGGCTACCTGGGTGGCTCAGTCAGTTGTGGGTCTGACTTTGGCTCAGGTTATGATCTCATGGTTTGTGAGTTTGAGCCCCATATCAGGCTCTCTGCTGACAGCTCAGAGCTGGAGCCTGTTTCAGATTCTGTGTCTCCTTTCTCTCTTTCTGCCCTTCCCCTACTTGCTTGCTATCTCTCTCTCTCAAGAATAAATAAACATTAAAAGAAAAGAAATATATTTGCTCAACTTTACATTTAATAGTGGTAAAATTCTGCAAAACACATAATGGGACAAAAGAGCTTGTATTCAGTCAGATTCAGATCCACAGGATGTGAGACATTGGCCTAAAAAAATGGTGATGCCACTAATTAAAACACCCTTGGACACCAACTTTAATAAACTTTAATCCTGGGCATGCTTTGAAAAAAAGTTAACTTCCAGGGAGAAAGGAATTACATCTGCCTAGAACCTTTGAGGATCATTTCTAATAATTTAATGCACCGAAGTGTTTTATCAACACAGTGCCACGCCTGAAGCCAACTGAGAGATTTCTACCACGATCTCTACATATTTTTATGATGCTTAAAAGGAATTGGAGTCTTTAAGCTGTACGAAGCATTAGTGTATTCCTTATTTTTACCACTGCTCTGTTAATGAGAAAAAGGTGAGAATTAAAGGTTTCTCAAATCACCCTTTCTGTGTCGTGCAAGCAGAAGACAATGAGCAGAGGCCAAGGCAAGTGGCTGTCTAGGGGGCATCCTCTGGACCCTTCTTTTGTTTTGGGTGTTACCTTCCTTTGAAGGTGAGTCCTTGTGCTAAGCTAAATAATTCTGGTATTGGGTGTATGAGTTTGTGTGTATGTGTGTGTTAGTCTGTATGTTTTGTGTGTGTGTGTGTGTGTGTGTGTGAGTGTGTCTATGAATGCGTGTTCTCTAAGTGTGTGTTGTATTTATGTGTGACTATGCGTTATGTGTTTAAGTGTGCATTGTGTGTATATATATGTTGCATGAGTTACATATTTGTGTATTGAGTGTATGTAGTGCTATGAGTGTGTGTTGCGAATGTTAAGTGTGTTGTGTATGGCATGTACTGTGAGTGTGTATGTTGTATGTTGTGTGTAGCAGGTGTATAAGTGTGCCCATGTCGTGTGTGTAGGTATATTGTGTGTTGTATATACTTAAATGTGTGTGTGTGTGTGTGTGTGTGTGCATTGTGTGCTCCTACAGTGTCCATTACATAGGACACAGTATGTGGTTAGTTTGTATTAATTAAAAGAGTATCAGGGAATATTTTAAAAATAATTGTAATATAATTAACGTACAGTGTTATATTAGTTTCAGGTATCCACTAGGGACATGTCTTCAGTAGGTATTTTTAGATGGGTTATAAGTAGGTGTTTTTGGTGGGTTTTACATGGGTTTGAGCAGAGGGGACTCTGATTTTGCCCAGTGTGTAATGAGGCTGGGGCACTTACTTGAGACTTGTTGGTTCAATTCTACCTGGGCCACTTGAAAAATTTGGAGAGTTGATGTAGCTTGCAGCTGTAAAACTTGAAACAGACATA
Organism: Suricata suricatta; assembly: GCF_006229205.1. NCBI lineage: Eukaryota > Metazoa > Chordata > Mammalia > Carnivora > Herpestidae > Suricata > Suricata suricatta. The sequence goes on along the minus strand of NC_043701.1, from coordinate 106,928,608 downwards.
TTTAAAAAGATCATGTTATAAAGATCATCTCCTTGTTCTTGCTTAACCGTCACTAAAAAATCATTTTCCTATGTGCCCTTCATCTTCCCAAATCACATCCATTATTTTTCCTTTTTCTTCTAAGGATATAAATTTGGCTACAATTTTTCAATCAAACTAGGTTGATTTTCCTGGTCTGTGAAATAGTATGGATATAGTGCCATCTAGTGTGCAAAAAGCAGAAAATCCAATGCAAATAATTCAAACAGGATTGTTTCATTTTGGAAACAGGCTCTTTGCGCTTGCGCGATAGTTTACAGAAACAATTACCAAATTTCTTTGAATCTTGATCCATTTGAATCACATTTGCACCTCTTATAAGTAATTACCTGCTTCAGAGAAAAAGACTTGGCTTATTGAAAATATCAATAAGGCAAAGCATAAGATGTAGAGATTTTTCTAGGTTTTAGTTAGAATTTTCACTCAGTCATGGGTTTCTATAATTCACATGATCAAACACATCTTAAAGGAACATCTTCTATTCTCATAGAAGAAGTTTTTTCAATAAATATTTTCCTATAGACTTAGGTAATAAAATTAGATACACATTTCCTGTGGAAAACATTCCTTAATAGACTTAAAACTTTCTGGAGAGATGCAAGAGAGTGTTCTGACTTTTCAAAATCTAGAGTGAGAAAACTGTACCTCCTGGGTCCTTGTCCACAGCCCATTTTTGGCGATCTCTACAGCTGTGTCCTACTGGTATCTTCTTGCTACTAAACAAACAATGCCAGGCTGGACCCTCATCAGGAGAAGGTGACAATGCCACAGAGATCCCACAGCCACTTGTAGAGAGTGGCAGCGGCAAGATGGCTACCTAGTGAAAATAGTGTTCATCTCCTATTCTACAGTTTTAGGGATAGAGAATGCTTACATGTGGTTTGCGCCATTATGCCATACATTCTAGGAAAGAACAGAAAGGAGGAAAGGTAATGGATGGTGGTGGGTTCTGGGTCATGCTGTTTTCTTCCTCTGATGGAGTCCTTTGGGATTTTGTAGGTAGGCAGGACCCAATAGGGCCGCTTCCTCCAGTACAATGGACGAGCATCCACTCCCAGTTGAGGGGTATCTGTGCAGATGGCTCCCAGGAATGGGCCAGTTTTCAGGTAATACTAACCTAAAAAGTTTTCTTATGGACCAGAGAAGGTACTTGAGAAGCTTCCTCTGCTTTCTACTCTCTGGGTCTTTTCAACCCATGAGCTGTCTGGCCTCTTTGCTCTCTTTCCAGAGAGCTTTCTCCAGCTTGCTTCTCTTCACATGCTTCATCATCTCATTTACAATTTCACCCAAACCCACAAAAAACCTAGGAATAAAGCCAACCAAATAAGTGAAAAATCTTCACACACCCAAAAATGGAAAAATATTCCATGCTCATGAACTGGAAGAACAAATACTGTTGACATGTTACTAGCACCCAAAGCAATTGACATACTCAATGCAATCACTTTCAAAACAACACCAGCATTCTTCACAGAGCTAGGACTCCTAATATTTATATGGAACCAGATAAGACCCCGAATACCCAAAGCAATTCTGTGAAAGAAAAACTGGAGGCATCACAATTCTGGTCTTCAAGCTGTATTCCAAGGCTGTGATCATCCAGACAGTGTGGTACTGGCAGAAAAACAGACACAGAGATCAATGGATCAGAGCAGAGAACCCAGAAATGGTCCCGTTAATGTATGGCCAACTAATCTTTGACAAAGCAGGGAGGAATATTCAACGGGAAAATGACAGTTTCTTCAGTAAATGGCATTGGGAAACTGGACAGTGACATATGGAAGCATCAACCTGGACCACTTTCTTACACTATATACAAAAATAAACTCAAAATGGATGAAAGACCTAAACATGACAGAGGAAGTCATTGAAATCCTAGAGGAGCAACCTCTTTGAGCTCAGCTGCAGCAACATTTTACTAGACATGTCTCTGGAGGCAAAGGAAACAAAAGCAAAAATGAACTATTGGGACCTCATCAAGATAAAAAGCTTCTGCACAATGAAGGAAATAATCAGCAAAACTAAAAGGTAACCGATGGAATGGGAGAAGATGTTCACAAATGACATATCAGATAAAGGGTTGGTACCCAAAATCTATCAAGAACATATCAAACTTAACACCCAAAAACCAAATAATCTGGTGAAGAAATGGGCAAAAGACATGAATGGACACTTTCAAAAGAAGACATCCTGATGGCTCAAAGACACATGTAAAAATGCTCAAAATCACTCACCATCAGGGAAATACATACCAAAACCACAATGAGATGCCACCTGGCACAAGTCAGAATGGCTAAAATTAACAAGCTAGGCAACAAGAGATGTCGGTGAGGATGTGGAGAAAGAGAATCTCTTTTGCACGGCTGGTGGGAATGCAAACTGGTGCAGCCACTCTGGAAAATAGTATGGAGGTTCCTCAAGAAATTTAAAAATTTAGAACTATTATATGATCTAGCAATTGCACTATTAGGTATTTACCTGAAGGATACAAGAATACAGATTCAAAGGGATACATGTACCCCAATGTCTATAGCAGCATTATTAACAATTGCCAAACTATGGAGAAAGCCCAGATGTCCATCGACTCTTGAATGGTTAAAAGATGTGTGTGTGTGTGTGTGTGTGTGTGTGTGTGTGTGTGTGTGTAATATTACTCAGCTATCAAAAAGAATGAAATTTTGCTATTTGAAATGACATGGATGGAGCTAGAATATATTATGCTAAGCAAAATAAGTCAGAGAAAGATAAATATCATATGACTTCACTCATATGTGGAATTTAAGGTACAAAACAGATTAACACAAGGGAAGGAAAGCAAAAAATAACATAAAAACAGGGAGGGGGACAAAACATAAGAGACTCTCAAGTATAGAAAACAAACAGGGTTGGTGGGAGGGGTTGGGGGTGGGCTAAATGAACAAGAGGCATTAAGGAAGACACTTGTTGGGAGGAGCCCTGGATGTTATAAGTAAGTGATGAATCACTACATTCTACTCCTGAAATCATTATGTTAACTTAGAGATTTAAATTAAAAAAAAAACAACCCATCATGTGCCTTTATAATGCAAAATACAGAGCCAAATCCTTAGACTAGTAGTCAAAGTCCTCCACAATAATGCCGGTTCAACTATAGTTTATGCTGCTTTCTTTCAACTCTCCCTTGATCAACATGTTAACAGTAACATTTATTGAAAGTCAACTATTTAACAGCTAAGAAGCTTTCTCCCTGTGGTTTAAAAGCATAGACTAGACTCAGACTGGATTCAAATCCAACAATTTCCTTGATCTCCCTAAGCTTCAGTTTCTTCATCTGTAAAACGGGAATCATCCATCCAATTATTCTATAAGGAGTTACTGAACAAGTGTGGGTGATAATGGTACATTCATGACGTTGCTACCGTAGGATGGCTGTGAAGGGGAGTTCTCTAACTCCTAAGAGCCTGTGCTGTTTACTGAGCAGAAGGCTGAGGGAAAAGCAGATTTAGGAGAGGCAGCGGATCAAGAACATTTGCTGGTTGAGATGTCCTTGAGACATACGAGAGAAGATGAGAAGTAAGCAGCAGAATATATATTAAATGGCGCTCTAAGATTAGGATGAGCCCGGAGATAGAAAATGGAGCACGGTGGGCCTTGAAATGCATTTAGGACCATAGGATAAAAAGGCATTAACTTTAGACGTGAGGTGCTACATGAGCCAACAGGAGAAAATGCTTCCAGAAGAGTTAGTGATCTCCTTTGTGAAATATTACCAGAGGTTCCACTTATGGGATGGCTGTATTGGAAGCATAATGGTGAAAACTACCTTAAAACAAAACAAAACAAAACTTAAAGGCTCTGGAAATTGTTGTAAGGGCATACAACAAATAAAGAAGTATTTATTCAAGAAAAGTATACTAAATCTTGGTAAGAACGGTGAGAGTCTGTGACATTTGAGCTATGGCCTGCTCCGTCCACCTGAACCCACCCCCACCCAGCTCAGTTAGACAGAAGCTCCATTCCAATCAGATCTGGCCCAAGAGGCAGGACTTCCACCCACTCAGCTCCCAATCAAAGCAGCAGGCATTTCAGTCTGGAGGCACAGGACGTCAACATTTCACATCTTCTCCAACTCTGTGTTTAAGAGGTTAAATTCCTACTGAGTGGGACTGAGAGGTGAAGGCTTCCCTTCTTCCATCCAGATCCCACTCACGGGATGAGGCTCTATCCAGTGAGAATAATGGATTCCAAAATGCTTTCACAGAAGTTCACTTGAAGGACACTCATTCTGCTCTGGGAGAAGCAAGCCAAGAAGATTGCAAGTTGCCACTCCACCCAGCACCCAGAGTATGGCTCAGATATTTTGCTCAGGGCAGGAGGTGTTACACAAGAGAGAACTGCAAATCTGTCACCAAAGAGACTGGTTTCATTTAAAAGAGTGTGGGGGAAGTTCAAAACTAAGAGCATTTTCAAAAACCATGGCTCCTCTCAATTTAAGAGCAACAAAGCTCAACTACAGGCCAGCTATTTTACCAGACAGAATCAGGCAAAAAGGCATCTAATAGGATCAGAATACACTTTAAAGACTGACCCACAAAATACCATTGTCTGAAATTAATTAGAATAGACTGTAAAGCAATTCATGCCCAGGCATAAAAACAAAACAAAACAATAGAGCAACCAGTCATCAATTACTGGAGCCTAACAACTGGGTGTAATGCCGAATGAAGCACCAGCTACACAGAGAAACCAGGGAAGATATGGTCAAAGGGGGGGGCTTGTGAGAACTGGGTTATCCCAGGGTAGCTGTGTGCACAGCAAGGCTATACGTCCTGAGGAGTGGCTCCAAAGGGTTTGCACTGTAGGGGAAAAGAGATGTCACTAAAATAGTCTAGCCAAAACCCTAAACAAAACACACAAATAAAAACAACAAAAAAACCTGGAGAGGGGGCAAGGGAAATCTTTGTCCACGGTTGCTACAATGTATTTCCTAAAATGTTTGGTTTTTAAAAACAAAAACAACAAAAATATGAGACCTACCAAGACACAGGAATGTGTGACCTATCCACTGGCGAGCAAAGGAAACAGAAGTGGCCCCTGAAAGGTCCCAGATTTCAGACTGTACAGAGATGTCACAGCTGTCCTTCTAAACATGTGCAGTGGACGAAGGGAAAGCACGTTTAAAATAAAGGAAGTATGATGACTTCATCAAAAAGGTATCAGTAAAGAGATACAATTATAAAAAAAAGGAACCAAATGGAAATTGCAGAGTTGAAAATGCAGTAACTAAAATGAAAAATGTGAGAGGAGCTTGACAGTAGATGTGAACAGAAGAACGAGAGAATTTGAAGAGAGATCAATATAGATTATGTAATCTTGGGGGAGGGGAAGAGAATGGAAACGGAATGGAGCACCTCAGAGAAATGTGGGATACCGTTACATAAACCAACATATGTGTAATGGGAGTCCCATTAGGAGAGAGGAAAAGGAGCCCAAAAGTTATTTGAAGCAATTATAGCGGAAAACCCCAAATTTGCTGAACACATTAACCTACACATCCAAGTAATTAAACAAACTCCAAGTTGGATACATGGTCTATGAAAAGATCGACATCATGGTAAAAATGCTGAGAGCCAAAACCAAGGAGAAATCTGGAAAGCGGTGAGAGAACAATGACTCAAGGGCGCCCCACAAGCTAGTGTCCGTGGGGAGGCTTTCTTCCTCTCCCCGAATCTCTCAGATCAGCTCTTCCAGTGCTAACAAAGGACCGACTACTCCACATTTTACAACTCATGTCACTTGTACTCAGGGTTGGACACATAGTCTGTGGGGCCCAGTGCAAACATGAGGGGTCCCTGTTTTAAATTTGTTAAGGAATTCAAGATGATGGTAACAGAGCATTACCAGCAAGAGGAACTTCTGGGCGCTGAGCCCTGAGTGGCACAAACTACTCACCCATGAAACTGGCTCTGGCTAGTTTCTCATTCAGCGTCTCTCTCTTGCTCAGTCTTAAGAACCATGCAGGCAGGCTCCATAGGCGGTATCTCTCCTGGTTACCACTAAATCCTTGTAGTATCTCCCGGAGTCCAACTCAGTAGCCACTCAATGAGGCTGTCAGTGCAAGAAAGCTCCTGAATTCATCCTAACCTGTTTTGTTTGGGTGTAAAAACATAGCTAAGAATGTTTGCTCCACTGGACAATAACTATTACATTTTTTTTTTCATTTATAAAAACTTCATCTTTCACTGTGTTTTAGCAAATTGGCCTTGTCAAGAGTATAGACAGGGGCTCCTGGGTGTCTCAGTCGGTTAAGTGTCCAACTTTGGCTCAGGTCATGATTTTACAGTCTGTGGGTTTGAGCCCCGTGTCGGGCTCTGTGCTGACAGCTCAGAGCCTGGAGCCTGTTTTGGATTCTGTGTCTCCTCTCTCTGCCCCTTCCCCACTTGTGTTCTGTCTCTCTCTGACTCAAAAATAAACTATAAAAAAAAATTTAAAAAAGTATAGACAACTTACACCCAATGATTACATACTTATATTGTAGTTCTTAAGTAGATTTCACCATTATTTATAGACCCACTGAACAGAATATACCATTTTTCTGTGTTGACCTATTAGGTATGCATGTTTTGGTACTTGTGGTTCCATTTTACTTAAAAAGTTTCCCAATGTATTCACTATTGGCTTTGCTTTTTTAAAAAATTTATTTATTTACATTCAAGTTAGTGGACATACAGTGTAGTATTGGTTTCAGTAGAACCCACTGATTCATCTCTTACCTATGACACCCAGTGTTCATCCAACAAGTGCCCTCCTTAATGCCCATCCCCCATTAATGTCCATCCCTCCACCCACCCTCCTTCCAGCAACCCTCAGATTGTTGTGTTTAAGAGTCTCTTATGGTTTGCCCCCATTTTCCTCTTATTTTGCTTTTAAGTACACATACATTTCAGACTTCTGAACTTTTTGATGAAAAGTTACCATAGCTTTGGGTTCCATTTACAAAGCTCATACTTCAGAGGTCTACTCTCCACTATGTATGTGGCTATGATAGGTGAGAACAGGGACTAGATACAGGTTGGGTCTTTGGAAACCAACCAAACTTCTCTGGGTCTATTTCATTCCTAATACGGATACTACTACTTGCCTTACCAATCGTATGAAAGACAATTACAGGAGGTGTCTTACACAGGCACTTGGATAGGCAGTGATGGCAAGTCCCCGTCCCTCTGGGGTGGCAGGGCAATGCTTGGATCCGCAGGAGATGTTATCTGCGTCTGACTCCACCCAAGCTCTCATGGCTCAGTGAGAATTACAGATGTTCATGGTTCTTCAAATTCTTCTGATTTAAGCACGTTAATAATGAACAGGTCTCATTAGCCACCTTCCTGCGGCACCAATGGATTTAGTGCATACACTAATTCCCCACTGTGAAGGAATGCCTTCTGAAAGCTGGAGCTACAAGTTCTCACGATGAAAAACTCTTCAGTGCGTGTGTAAGCTGAACATATTTTGAGCGTATTTCATTATACTTTTTAAAAAGTATGTAATCCCATGACTCAGTGATCCTCAGATTAGCGAATTCAGCAGGTTAATACCTGACTTATTAAACACTGATGCGCCTTATTAATTGTACTCTTCCTTGTTAAATACAAAATAAGCCATTACGAACTATAGTTGAAATCATCAGATCAAAGCCACCGAGCAAGTAAACTAGCTATAAAAAAAAGTTTATTAAAAAAATAGACAGCATATGTAAACATCTTTTTCGGTCACAAGGCTTCATAATACAGCATTTCAGGCTCAGGCCCTAAATTTCTGCAACAGGAGCACCTTAAATGTTGACTAACAGTAATCAGCGTAACTTCTCTTTCAATGAGCTGTTAAGTCTATATGAAAATAAATAACCAGATTCTGCCAAGTATAACAAAGACACGGAGAAAATCACAAATATACAACAGATTTCGGCAAAAACTCTTTGCAGTAACATGACATTAAATCCTTGTATCGCAACAATGTCTTTAATGTAGCTTCACTTCCAAACTCATTGTGATGTAGAGTTGACTCCAGTGAAGCTCAACAGGAGCAGGGAATAGAGAGGGAACAGACAGAAGGACACGCGCCAGGACCCTCCACCCCTCACACACACACACACACACACACACACACACACACACACACACACATGCACACACACACAATGTTTTGGCAGAAGCGAAACTGTGAACAGAGTTTCTATACTCTTTTCATGTACTATTTCAGGCATGTATTCCCTTTACTTTTAGCCGGAAATCATATGCCACCAAGTGTCAGAATATGAAGTGGCCAGCCACAGTTTCAAACGTGATAAAGTCTTGAGGAAACCCAATTTTGATTACTTATTTCAACCACCTCCCAAAAGTGAAGCCAGATCCTAGAACAGACCATAATACAAAAGAATGTGGCTAAATACTCGAGATTTTGCTGCAAGAATTTTAAACATGAGGATGTTTTCCTTGGGGTTAAATGCGCTGAGATTATTATAATCCTTTCACGCTCTGTTGGCCGTCTGCTGGAACATACCTGCCAAGCAGCTGTGATGCTCCAAAGTGGCCAAATAATACTATTTTCTTTTTTTCTGCTCTAGGTAGAGAGATTTTGTCACAGCTCATTTAAACTGCTGACATTTCAGTTCTTGGGTAAACCCTGACCGAGGTAAAATTTTAAATGAAATGTCAAGTGATGTTTGCAATTTAGTATTGCATTGTATGCAAAACTTTAAGTATTGACTGTCATCCCAAACAGTCACAATCTAGTGACAGAAGGGAGGCATAGTGAATTTAATAAAAGAAACCAAAACAAATGTACGAGCTCCAGGATAGTCATTTCTGTAGTTTAATAACCGAATAGTCTATTTATATCATACATGTAGGATTTTATAAAGGTGACTCATGAAATAATTTAAAATCACTTAAAGTTCTGATCTGCTACCCCAAATCCATTTAAAAGCCCATATCTGAAAATAATCTATATGTGTCATTTCCACCATATCAGCTTATCATCAGTTTATCCATTTATCCACAATTTACGGAAACATGAGTTAACTATGAAATACTTAAAGTCTAACAGTGCTGCTTGCTGTTTCTTGATTTGGAGGTTCTTCTGCCTGTACTGGGGATTATCAGAATAATCACACATTAAATAGAGAAAAATAAAATTACATGACATGAATGTTTCCAACACCCGATACATAAATTGTTCAATTTTTAAAAATCCTACTACAAAATGAAAGCTTTATACTCGGGATACCAAACACGTGGTGACTGATGCAAGAAGAGCCGTTTTTACCGGAAGAACCTACCACTTGGCCTCGGTCAGGGGGACATAATGTGGCCTTAGCCAAATGCCAACGACTGACTTCTTAAAAATCTGTCTTGGAGTTGCAATGGATAAATTTTTTTTAAAGTTACATTCAGTACAACATTTACAAGTTACATTCACTTAAGTTCCCTCAAAGAGAAAAATATTGCATAATTTATGAGACCTCGACATTATCTATACATTATAAGCCTACACTGAGTTCAGGGAATTTAACTGGGACTCGATCTATTCCAGTCTTCGATACATACTTTTTAAATAGATAGCTTTCCTTACTAAGATCACATTATTCTTGTTTTGTTGTACAAATAACAAGAGAGAGATGAAGAAAGGCAAACAGGAAGGAAATGAAGGGGAAGGGACAAAATGGGTGCGCTTCATTACAATTGGGGTGTCATGGACAAGGTTGTAAATGAGGGCAGACAAAGCATTAGAATTATGCTCAAGGTCATTCCCTGCAGCACAGTTTTACATTGTTGCACGTTTCTTGTTTTATGTGTGTGTGTGTGTGTGTGTGTGTGTGTGTGTGTGTGTTCCAAGTTACTAGGTAAGAGTCCAGAGGGGAAAAAATGATACAGACCGCTAAGAGCAATCACATACATTTTTTTTTTCAGAAGGTTGACATCCATTACTACTTTTAGTAACATGGCCACAGCTTTTGAAAACACAGCAGCATGAAATAGTTTGAAGGTAGACACATTGTTTTAATTTGTTCACCTTAAAAAAAAAAAAAAAAAGAAAGGCTCAAACAAAGTAAGGCACTTAAGACAGAAATTCTTTCTCTAGTTGATATATGGATGGTCGGCTAGTTCTGCTCTTCATCCTGCACAAAGGCACGGTGTAGTCCCTACTCTGGCCCTCGACGTCCATGTCCAGTAGGGAAGGCACGTGGGACTTAGTTCTCTCCTGGGCACCTCGGGAGCAGTTAGCGGTGGGTCCCGGACCACGCACGGCACAGTCGGCCTGTGCAGGCTGAGACGCCGTTCGGCTCCTGGAGGAGGGAGGGCGAGGCAGAGGCATGATGCTGACGGCTCTCTGTTTTTCGGGAGGGGCCTCCCTTGGCAGGTTACCGTGAAGCCCGCGTGAGAGGTGGGGGAGCCCCAGAGCCCACTCAGGTGGCAGGTCAGAGGCTCCGGGGGCTGGTAGTCGAGCTGTCCCAGCTGCTTGAGAAAGCAGAGACAGTGCAGTTAGACAGTGACCTTTTCTAAAACTAGCAAACATCCAGCCAACTAACCAGGAGGGTGTATGGATTCAGTAATCACTTTTAAGTGAGCTGCAACAAAAATCCCGGGGCATCAACCTTTTTGAAGGACTCGGATACACCATTTGCCTGTTTATGAAAAACCTCTCCTGTAAAGAGTGTTTCTACCAAGGAAACTCAAGCCACAATCACAACCACATGGCTGTCAGTGCTCTGGCCAATCGCTAGCAGTTTTAAAAAGAGGGGAGGCTTTCTTTCAATCTGATTATAGTGGGATTAATCTGTCTTTAATAGATGGCTATTAATAATTTACACTGTTATCTTTAATAATATAATTCTGTTTAAAATGTCCATTTACATTATTTTTCTCAGGGACTTTCTCTCAACTTCTGGATTTTAGTTGGAGCTAGTAGCAGTCTATGAAAGCATCCTTGAATGAGGATTTAACAAGGCAATTGTTAGAGAAATAAAGATCAGTTTCCAATGAAAAGAGACACCAAAAAAATTATTGTATTAAAATAAGCAGATATATTGTATTAAAATAAGGCTTTTGGAAAAAAAAATGGATTAGACTGGAATACAGGTGGCTTTTTTGGTTTTGTTTCTTTGTTTTTGAGTTCCGGTGACTATGATGAACTTTCACTTCCAGATTATCATCTGAACAAACGGTCGACAACTGGGAGGCAGGCAGGGCCTACGTGTCGTCCCTTCTCTCTCGTGTCCTGCAGAACTGACCCGCCACCACCCTAACAAATAATTACTGGCTTCTAATTAAAAGAATGCTCTTTCATGGGATTACTGTCCTAGGATTTTCTCCTTGCGCAATTACAAACAACTGACACCCCACGCATTACAGAAGGGCACTGGATGTATCTGAAGACAATGGACAAGCTGAAAAAAAAAATCATGCGAGGTGGGGGAGGGGGAGAGTACTCAAAAGAGCAGAGGAAAAAGAACAGGACGAAGTCTCAGTTTTAATATACTTTAGAACTAACCACATCCTAACCTTTTACAACCTAAAAGGCATTTTTCATATACACAACCTCGCTTAATTCCCGTGAAATAGGTTTATAATTATCTTTATATACAGAAAGAAATAACAGGTGCACAGCACCCTGTGCCTCTTACTCCTGCTAAATTCAACCCGCACCTAACCTGAGCGGCGAGGCCAGGGGACTCGGAAGACCACGTGTCACAGGGGAGGCTGGGAGATCAGTTACCGAGCTCCAGCTCTCCCACCAATGACTGGTTCGGATGTGGGCAAATGACCAGTCCTCTACTGTGAGGGGCACGGGGCAGTATTCTCTACATGTTTGTGCTATTTTAATTTGCTATTATATATTTACGTTGCTGGAATCCAATGATACTTTTCCTAGAATTCAAATGATAAAGTCAAATAAAAGTGCAGGGTAAAATGCAAAGATCTGTATTAACTGTGAGAACAAACTTGTTAACGTAATCGCTTGGAAAAGACAGGATCGGATATCCCAGCGATTTGACCCGCGCATCTCAACAGCGGTGTTCTGTACTTTGGCCCACCTAAAGCAACCTACTTGGGGTCTGAAAAGCGTTTCCATCAGACAGGGTGCGTCTGTGATGTGGTGTGTGTTCTTTCGAAGAAGCGTAATAAGGCACATTCCCACACGTTGGGTCTAAGAGAGGAGGAGGCAGGTTTTTCCACGGCCTCTGATCGGCCTCGAGTCTTGGCGTGGAGGGCAGTTTGTGACTCCCTGCCCCGACGGCGGGGCATGAGTCTGGAGTGGGTATCTCAGGGGCACAAGTGACGTGGGCGCTGCCCTCTGATGCGTCGTCGCTGTCGGGCTGCAGCAAGCACTTTGTGGAAAGAGAGGGCATGGACAGAAGGCTCAGGGCGTTTGCTGGAGAAAAGATGGGTGGGCTGCCGGCCCCCTCGCCCGTCGATGGTGGCCTTGTCGAAGGACTCCCGCTGCCTCGGGACTTGGGAGCCCGCGGGAAGATTCCCTCGCGTTTCCTCCTCTCTTCCTTGGGCAGCGGTTCCTCGGCAGCCTGTGCTTTATTGAGCTCTCTGACGTCCAGTCCCAGAGCCACGGCCGCCAGCAGCACGGTGCAGCCGTACAGAGCAGACTCGGTCTTCTTCCTCTGGGGGGATCTGCTCAAGCCATTCATGGGGGTCACCTGAGGTGGGACGGCAGTGGGGTTCATAACGAGTCCCTCCTCCCAGTCTCCAGGTTCCACTGGATTCTCTCTCTGGCCATCTTTCCAAAGAGGTAGATCGATGTGGGCTTGACTGGGCAGTTTCATTGGCTTTGGTTTTCTGTGTTCTGATCCATCTGGGGCAAGTTTTGGCTCTTCAGAAACACCTAGGTAAAGATATAAAGATAGGGGTTAAGTACAATTTACAGTAAAAATAACTTAAAAGTTTTTTAATGTTTTTAAAAAATTTATTATTAAGAGACAGAGAGAGACAGAGACAGAGCATGCGTAGAGGAGGGGCAGAGAGAGAGGGAGACACAGAATCGGAAGCAGGCTCTAGGCTCTGAGCCGTCAGTACAGAGCCCAATGCGGGACTTGAACTCACAGACTGAGAGATGGTGACCTGAGCCTAAGTCGGATGCTTAGCCGACTGAGCCACCCAGGTGCCCCTACAGTAAAAATTATTTAAACAATACTATAAAATAGGGGCGTCTGTGTGGCTCAGTCAGTTAAGCATCTGACTTTGGCTCAGGTCATGATCTCATGGTTTGTAGGTTTGAACCCCATGTCAGGCTCTGTGCTGACAGCTCAGAGCCTGGCAGCTGTCTTCGGATTCTGTGTCTCCCTCTCTCTCTGCCCCCCGCTGCTCACGCTGTCTCTCTCTCTCTAAAAAGTAAAATAAAACATTTAAAAAGTTAAAAAAAAATAGACAATACTAGAAAATAAAGCTAAAATCTAAGAAATATTCTAAGTCCAAGCTCATGTAGTCCTTTCCCATTGAGCAAACAGTTCATCCCGATGGACCTTAAGGAAAGGGAGCCCAGGGCACAGAACTCAAGGTTCCCCATGGAGGAACCAGCAAGCACTTCATCTGCTGTTCCCTAGCCTTCAGGAAATGGCTCTCGCTGGCACAGAAAATAAAATTATTACCAGAACAAGTCATCAAGATCTGGAAACGCACACACACATACGCGGGCTGTGAGTGTCAGACATAGCATGCCCTCGGCCTCCTCGTGACGTGTCCGGCCCCGTCACCCACAGCTCGCCTGTGTGTATGGGAACCCTGAGGCCACTGATCAGGGTGGAAACTGGAAACCAGCAGAAATGTGAACTCTTAACCCACTCCACACTCTGGAACCAGAAATTCTAGGACTGAAGCCCAGGGGTGTGCATTTTAACAAGGCTTTACTCAAGTTTGGGAGCCCTTGGAACCAAGGAAGATTCTCCAAAGAGGTCCCATGGGCTAACAAATGGGATCAGTCAAAGAGGAAGCGGTAATTGTTATCACTCCAGTGCTTAACAAGGAATCAGTGAAGTGACAAACCCCTTAATCCATGTTCAAAGCAATCCACCTAGAGCTTCCAGTGATTTTTCCAGTACCGTGTCCTATTATATACCTGCAGCATGCTCTAGAGTCCAGACAAGCCAAGAGACCGGCCTCTCCCCCAGGAAGCCACTGGAGCTCTTCCTATCGCTGCCTTGCCTTCAGGGTGTCCTCTTCTTCCTGTCTGGCTTCCTTCTACACTCTACCACTGGCTCTTCCCTCGGAAAGCCCTCTCTCAAAGTACCACCGGATGTGAATGTAACCTAACACAGCCTGTCCGCCCACGTTCAGCCTCAGCTCCCTGTGAACCTTCCCGCCCCGGAACCCCCAACGCCTCTTTTAGTTTCTGTACTTTCAGATCACAATCCGATGTGCACGTGGGCTGGTACTCTTCTGACCACCTGTTTGTCTTTTTAAGTTTGAAGGAGTTCTCCCTGAATAGTACCTTCAATAGGTGGCCACAAAATGCATTTGGGCGAATGAATATGTATTGCATATACGCACAGTACATGTAACAGATAGCAATTTATCGATTCATAGTTTAGAAAACAGGAGTGGGGGATGCCATCGACAAATGAAATTCATTGATTTTAAAGTATACTGAATGGGGTGCCTGGGTGGCTCGGCCAGTTAAGGGTCTGCCTTTGGCTCAGGTCAGTCATAATCTTGCGGTTTGTGAGTTCAAGCCCTGCGTCGGGCTCCGTGCTGACAGTTTGGGGCCTGGAGCCTGCTTCGGATTCTGTATCTCCCTCTTTCTCTCTGCCCCTCCTCTGCTCATGCTCTGTCTCTCTCTCTCTCTCAAAAATAAAATAAAACATTAAAAAAAAGTACACTAAGAATTTCCTAATGTAGATTCACGTGTACCCTTCCTGATCATAAAACACTCTTCCCCCTGGAGTGGTCATGAACTTATGCTGGTCCATCATAATTTTCCCTTCTTATGAACAATGACAATTATCTGTAGTTCCCAAACCAAGGTAGATTATCTACGTAAGATCAAAATGTACAGAAGATCTACAAAAGGATCAAAATGTCCTTTTGGGATTCACTTAGGCATTGGATAGATGGTGAAAGTTTGCAGTGTTCCAGGCATTGGGAGTGGTGAACAAAACTGATAAATTCTGTGGTTTTCCAGTTTGGAAGTGAACAGAACAGAATCATCGTGGGCATCCAACAGAGACAAGGATGGATTTCAGAGAGGAGCTATGAATAAACAGGAATGGGTCCCGAGACACAGGGCTGGGGTGAGACGCTACTTCAGCACAGGTGGGCAGCAAAAGCTTTCGGGAAACATCTGAGCTGAGACATAGATGCCCAGAAGGACAGGACCATACAAGGGGTGGCGGGTGGGTGGGGCCCGCAGGCAGGACAGACAGGGTAAGCCTTCTGCTCATTAACTTTTCACGTGAACTTCAAGAGGTAACTTAACAGAGACTGACTTGAGTCAGCCAACGATATCCTGGTATTTTCTCCCACAGTCCTTTGGAGGACTTATTAAGAGGGTCAAAATGTTATAAAAATAAATAAATAAATAAATAAAAGGACTAAGGGGGGAAAAATGAAGACTTCTCTGATGAATCTATTTAGTCACAAATAATGAAAAATATACTAGAGGAGTAACAGTTTTATTACTACTAAGTGTTCTTCCTGAGTCCTCAAACCATATTGGACCATAAATTACAATGTGTTAATAACAGGAGAATCTGTTGTCCTTGGAGCAAGAGTCAGAACACAGTGATGAATCTGACAAGAGGAAGCATTTACTCAGGAATGACAGAACTCCGGTCCCGTGTAGGCCAAAATATACTTGTGTGGGTATTTATACCGAAACCACCATCTTCACGATGATGCAAAAGAGGAAGACCGAACACGGTTAGTGAGTGATAAGGTGTTTATAAAATTAAGTGCAGCACGGATCATAAATTCAAGAAAGTGACCATCGTGTTCTGCTGAAACATCTTAAACTTGGCCACGGTATCAAAAGGCGGTCAGGTATAGAGACCAATGTTCTTTTCCTTAGTGATAACACTCCCTGAAGGTTTTCCAACAATTTCATATCTCTTAAACTTTTTAATATCTGAATTTTGAATAGGCCTACTGAATATTGAAAATAATTACGATTCCCGTCAGTTTAACGGAGACTGCAATGTGATTCTCTCTAAGCCGCACTTTTCCTCAAGATAACCTGCTTGGTAAGATTTCATCGTGTCAAGAGGTGGACATAAAGGCAGGACACCACCCCTGAGTCTCAGCAGAATTTCAGGATGACTGTATTTTTATATTTACTATCTCCTACACTAAATGAATTTGACTCTACAGAACCAATTAGGATACAAATTTTCTTCCAGTAAAAAACAGAAGTTACAAATTCCCAATAAACAATGTGGAGCGTAATTACTTTCTACCAAAAAGAGTTACAGGACAGAAAATAAGTTCTGAGTTTAAATACAGGTATACATAATCAGTGTTACTACTTGCTAAACTTCCCTATGCTACTTGAGCGACCACATGGAACTACTAAAGCAAAGCTTCTAGAACATTAGATGCCAAGTCTACCTCAAACAAATTCCATTTCCTGAAGCACACTTACCTGGCTGGTCCACAAATAATGAAACCAGCGGCATGGTTTTCTGATTCTTTAGTAAGAGCGTTGACCAAGGACTGTTGCCGTCTGAGAGAGGTCTTATTCTAAAAGAAAATATAACAGAACCACGTGACAAACAAATTAGGTTTTGATAAATAAATGCCGACAACAGTTTTAAGTAGGAAATAGAGCACATCTGTAGTGTTTTGAAGGGTGAACAAAGCACGAATAAAACCTTGAAATGGGACAGAAAGTACACGGGAAAGTTTTTTAACTGCTTAACTAAATAATAACTAATTTAGCAGGATAAACTCATCCAGGAAATTAAATTAGTATTTGGGTAGCTCTGTATTTTTCCAACTGCTTTTTGAAAGTGATGTCTGGCTAAGGCAGTGTTACAAAGGCATGTATTTGTCACAGTGCACTCCGATGTACCCCCTCCCCAACGATGTCACACACATACCTTTCTTTGCACTCCGTTCTTTCTTTCATTTGAATTGAATTTGGTCCCCAGGTACAACCTTTTTTCTTGAAACTCCTTTTCACATCTTCAAACTCTTCTTGTCGACAGATTGTGTTCCTTCCCCAAGTTTTATTACTTTCATCTGAAGTCACTAGGCAGAGAGCATCACTCATTCACCAATTGGAAAACACTTAAGCGAATCAAACCAGTTGTGCAACTACCTCATGCAAAGCATGTCAACAGTGGAAAAACATGAAAATGATGGAGAAATTATGTCTTTCAGCCACTGACTGCAAATTTCTTTCTCTTACCAGAAAATTAGCAAAAAGAAAAAAAAAAAGAAAGAAAAGTGAAATGAGTTAAAATAGGCTGAACTTAGGAAAATAAAATATATATTTTTAAATTGCAATTTAATCCAATTTTCATCAGTCATCACTACTTTGCTTGACCATCACAACAGCTTGGCTAGAGTTCCCTTTTAAGTTTCAGTCTGTTTTTTTTTTTTTTTAATTTTTTAATGTGTATTCATTTTTGAGAGAAAGAGCATGAGCAGCAGAGAGCAGAGAGGGAGACACAGAGCTCCAGGCCCTGAGCTAAGGTTAGCACAGAGCCTGACACAGGCTTGAACCCACGAATAGTGAGATCATGACCTGAGCCGAAGTCAGATGCTTAACCCTGAGCCACCAGGTGCCCCAAAATCTCAGGTTGTTTAACAGTTGCCCCGTCTTGCTTTTCTACATGGCCCCACAGGGAGGTTTGTAGTCACATATAATATCCACGTTTTGCTGACACACTTCCATGCTATCCTTGTAGCCTTGAAGTATGCTTGCAATTGATTTGGAAATCACTGGCAAAAAGGCTACTATACACTTAGGAAAACAATTCTGTAAGTAGATGTTTGAAAGCACTATTGAAAGCATTATGACCTATCTACAGAGTTGAATACTCTATGGCCATAAAAAAAACCCCAAACCAAACCAAAACAAAAAAAAAAACAAAAACGAGGTTCAGGGATGCCTGAGTGGCTCAGTTGGTTGAGCTTCTGACTCTTAATTTTGGCTCAGGTCATGATCCCAGGGTCGTGGGGTCAAAACAAACCCCATGTTGGGGTCTGAGATGAGCACAAGGCCTGCCTAAGGGTCTCACTCCTCTTCTGCCCCTCTCCCCCACTCTCACTGTATCTATAAAAAAAATGTTCAGATAAAATTAATATATAATGCCTGTATTAAATATATAGAACCCATTTTATTAAAAAGTAAGTATGCATACGTGTGTATAAACACACATTATATAGAGAAGTTAATAAACATAGGTATCAAGCTTTTATTTTATGCTCCCTATATAAATATATAGGTATATAAATACACACATACATATATGTGTGATTTTTTAAGTAGGTTTCATGGGCAGCATGGAGCCCAACACAGGGCTTGAACCCACGACACTGAGATGAAGACCTGAGCTGAGATCAAGAAAGCGAGAACAAACTATCCTAAAATCCGTATGGAACCACAAAAAGCCCTGAATAGCCAAAGTAATATTGAAGAAGAAAACCAAAACGGGAGGCATCACAATCCCGGACTTTAGCCAATACTACAAAGCTGTCATCATCAACACTATATGGTATTGGCACAAAAACAGACACATGGACCAATGGAATAGGATAAAGCGCCCAGAACTGGACCCACAAATGTATTGCCAATTAATCTTTGACAAAACAGGAAAGAGTATCCAATGGAAAAAAGACTGCTTTTTTAGCAGGTGGTGCTGGGAGAACTGGACAGCAACATGAGGAAGAATGAAACTAGACCACTTTCTTACACCATACACAAAAATAAACTCAAGATGGATGAAGGACCTGAATGTGAGACAGGAAACTATCAAAACCCTAGAGGAGAAAGTAGAAAACAGCCTCCTTGACCTCAACTACAGCAATTTCCTCCTCAACACATCCCCAAAGGCAAGAGAATCAAGAACCAAAATGAACTACTTGGACCTCATCAAGATAAAAAGCTTCTGCACCAAAAAGAAAACAATCAAAAAAACTAATAGGCAACCGATGGAATGGGAAAAGAGTTGCAAATGACATATCAGATAAAGGGCTAATATCCAAAATCTACAAGAACTCACCAAACTTCACAACCGAAAAATGAATAATCCAGTGAAGAAATGGGCATAAGACATGAACAGACACTTCTCCAAAGAAGACATCCAGATGGCCAACAGGCACATGAAATGATGCTCAGCATCACTCATCATCAGGGAAATACAAATCAAAACCACACTGAGATACCACCTCACACTGGTCAGAGTGGCTAAAATGAACAAATCAAGAATATAGATGCTGGCGAAATAACTTAAGTGGAGAAGGGCAGATACCATATGTTTGCACTCATAGCTCTAACAGGAGAAACCTAACAGAGGACCATGGGGAGGGGGAGGGGGAAAAAGAGTCAGGTAGAGAGAGGGAGGCAAATCATGAGAGACTCTTGAATACTGAAAACAAACTGAGGGCTGAAGAGGGAGAGGGAAAGGGGAAAGGGGGTGATGGCCATGGAGGAGGGCACTTGTGGGGAAGAGCACTGGGTGTTATATGGAAACCAACTTGACAATAAACTATATGAAAAAAAATACTGAGCACCTAATAAATTCTAGATAATATGCTAAAAAAAAAAAAAAAGAATCGGATGCTTACCCAACTGAGCACCCCTAGGGATCAAACTTTTACTGCAGTGTTTACCTTTGAGGGAGATAATTGTTTATGGAAAGAAGAAAATTTACATTCCTTATAATCATTTTTTAAATTGGCAGCACTATGGGTGATGCTTGATTTGTTTTGTGTGTTTCAATATCTTCCACACTTAAACATTTATGTATCTATGTGGACACAGGTGTTTGTATGTGTGTACGTGACCATCCTGAACAAGGTGTTCACTCTTTTCATGAAGGGTCTCCTGGCAGAGTCCGAGGAACTTGGGTGGGTGGTCCTGCCAGCCATGGGAGCAGCGGGTGGAGAGGACTGTGGGCTCCCAGATTACTACACGGGACTCGCTCTCAGCTGCACGATTCCTCAGCCTGTGGCCCCAGCGTTAGCGACGACCTTAAGGCTTGAGTGCCCTTATCCTCCTTCCTGTCTTGGTTGGCTCTTCTGTTGTCTCTTCTGTGTCGACATTTATTGAACATTTACTGTCCTCGGAGGCTGGGAAGGGTAGGGTGAAGAGTCCACACTCTTAGAGACTGAGTCCAGTGGCATAGCATCATAGCCATTGAGTTAGGTCAAGTTTCCTAAACTCCCTGTGCCTCCGTGGGGGAATCACAATGGTATCTACTTAATGAGGTTGTTTTGAGAACTCAACGGGTTAACACACGGAACAGCTCAGAATGGTGCCAGGCATAGTAAGCGCTCCGTGGAGGCTGAGTGTTATTACGGTCGTGCTAGGTGCTGGGTCACAGGGTCTCTGCCCATATGGACGGAGTTTATGGCATGCTTTTTCTGCCTCTACTAACCCATCATAAACCAGTCATCCTACATTTAGAACTGTCTTGGCTTTCGTTAAGCAGGTTGGTAAGTAGGACCTGGAGGAAAGAGGGAGGGTTACTGATGTTTTCAGCTTGCATCCACCATCTCTTTGGAAAAGTAAGTGCTCTAAATTGACTATTCTGATACTCAGTTATTGAAAAACATGCTAAGGATGTACAATGGCAGCAGGTTCCTGGAATGTGGTGGACAGGTCCACCATTTGACTCTATTTGACAACATGGAAAAGGCGTGTTTTACTGTTGCTTTAAGCTATACTCTGAGAGACACCTGGGTGGCTCAGTCGGTTGAGTGTCCGCTTTCAGCTCAGGTCATGATCTTGCGATTTGTGGGTTCGAGCCCCACGTGGGGCTCTGTGCTGACAGCTCAGAGCCTGGAGCCTGCTTCAGATTCTGTGTCTCCTTCTCTCTCTGACCCTCCCCTGCTCGTGCTGTCTCTCTCTCTCAAAAATAAATAAAACATTTAAAAGAAAAGATACACCCTGAAACTTACGTTCTCAGACGATTAGTGCGTTTTCTTCCTGATTCCCAGAGAGAACTGTGCCTTCCGGGTGGTGTCATATAACAAGACCAGTGAGAGGAAGTCAGAGGAAGTCACGGTAAGAAAGTATTTTGTGCAAATATTAGATGGTGTTCTCCTTAGCAGACAGTGATTCTATGCATTCTATGGTGACATACTCGTGTTTTTATCCAAAGTCAAACTTCTATAGTGTATTTTCTATTTTGGTGTTTGCTTTGGTAGTCTTTAAACAATTTGCGGGTAATCTCTTCTGTGTTCAATTTCACCAAAATGATTCTCATCTCTCTTAATACATAGAATTACTCTTCCCTTCAGTTTCAGAGGTTTTGGGCTTTTCTTCTTGCAATGCTTTCACAACACGTTTTTCTCACTCAGGTCCTCCTCACATTTTCCACTTCGGGTCCAGAGGAAACGTGCCAGACGACATCTCTAATAGCCCATTCCTCTAAATCAGATGGGCAGATCGAGGTACCCGATCCACCGAGAGGGAAAATCCTCACAATGATTAATGCTGTAAGAGGCAGACCACAGTGAGAGACCTGAAGGCCATAAAGAGCTTCGGAGTAAAAATAATAATACAAATAATGATTAAAACAACTGCCAACACATATAGACTTCTTACCACGTGTATACACTTGACCCTTATAAACAATATCGTCCCTAGTTTACTGAAACAATGGGAAGCATGATGAGCTTGAGAAACTTGTCCAAACCACAGTATAGTAGAGCCAGAGCACAGACTCAGTCCCAGGCCGTGTGGCTCCAGAGTCAGTCATGCTCATTTTTTATATTAAAAAACATTTTTTAATGTTTTTATTTATCTTTGAGAGAGAGAGAGCATGAGTGGAGAAGGGCAGAGAGAGAGGGGGTCGGAGGATCTGAAGCAGGCTCTACACTGACAGCACAGAGCCTGATGCAGGGCCCGAACTCAGAAACCATGAAATCATGACTTGAGCTGAAGTTGGACACTTAAGCGACTGAGCCCCCAGGTGTCCCCCAGAGTCCATGCTCTTAACTGCCATGCTGCACTGAGGTGTAAAGATAGGACGTCCACACAAGCTAGGGACTAGAGAGGACACCCGAACGGATATAAGAGAAGCGGCTGGGGACACCCGGGCCTAGAAAGAAGCGGACGATGATTCAGGTCAAAGAAGGTGATCAGAACAGTTCTGCGCGTGGACCTGGTCCTGGTTGGAATATCTGTAGTCCAAGGCTTTCATCTGTGACTTTAGAGGATGAACGCTCGGGGGAAAGGGAGATGTTCCGTGAGGGGGCTTCACTGTAACCCCACAGGGCTATAACTTACTTGTAATCCCAAAAGTATTCAATTTAACTAGTACAAGTCTTGGGCCTTGCCAGGCTTATCCAGGTACGACTGACTCCCCACTTCACGTAGCTCAAAATCACAGCCGAAGAGTGTGAAGACGGGGACCCCATTTGCCCTGGGTGGGAATGTGAAATGGTGCTGGCACTCTGGCGGGTGGTTTGGTGGTGTCCTTTAGAACTACACACAGTCATCATACAAACCAGAAATCACACTCACTGGTATTTATCTGAACAGTTGAAAACATGTCCATGTGAAAACCTGCGCATGACTTTACAGGACCAAGTAAAACTTGGAAGCAGTAGAGCTTGCTTTCGGTAGTCGCGTAGGTAAGAATACACTGTGGTCTGTCCAGATAATGGGACACCACTTGCTGAGCAGCACTAGGTGAGTATGAGCTGCTATGCCAGGAAAAGCCTTGGGAGGGACGTGAATTTTTCTGGAAAGGCCACATACTGAAGGATTCCCCGAGTAGGACATTCCAAGAAAGGCAAAGCTACGGAAACAGTAAAAGGACCGTGGCTGCCAGGGGTTGAGGGTGGAGGGGTGAATGGGTGGAGCACAGAGGACTTCTGGTCAGTGAAAATGCTCTGTATGATATTATAATGGTGGATACGTGTCATTGTGCATTTGTCCACACCCAGGATTCACAAGACTGAACTCCAACGTACACTAGACTTTGGGTGATGATGGTGATATGTCCATTCAGGTTCCACAGATTGGAACAAAGGCTGCACGGTAGTCATAGTGGGGGAGGCTGTGTGTGTGCACGAGGTGGGAGTTTAGGGGAAATATTTGTACCTTCCTCACAATTTGGCTGTAAACCTAACATGGCTAAATAAAGGTTAAGTCTAAAAAAAAAAAAGAATATGAAAACATGGAAGAAGGCAGAGAAACAGCTGGGCAAGAACACAGGGATCATGAGTTCTTGTTCTCTTGTCCTTCCAACCTGGCTAAGAGGTCAGCCTTGCTAATCCTCTTATGTTCCTTTAATGAAACCCTTACTCTGGGCAAAAGCAAGGGACAAAGCATGGCTTTACGAAAAACGCTTTCTCAGAAAGACAGGTGGGTTATGATAAAATAATGGCGCCTTCAGCTCTAAGATCATGCATTTATTTAGATTATTGTACATTTGTTTAGATTATTTCTCTTTAACTGTGAAGAGACTAGTATCCTGGGTTCGCGGGAGCTTTAACAGAAAAATCTTTGCTGGTGCCAAGGTTTTCATTACCAAACAAAACAAAACAAACAACCCCAAAAAACAAAAACAAAAACAAAAAAACCCAAACAAAAAGAAATAAATTGATTGCAGACCTGATCAGGAAAAATATTCTTTAAGGATTTTTTTTTCCTCCAAAGAAGTATATAGTAAGTAGCGAAGAATTAAATTTGTTGGAGACAGGAGAAGTTGCCAAGTCGATTACTAAATAGGGTAATGTAGGCTGATTACCAGATTCCTTACACACACACGCACACACACACACACACACACACAAGTGCATACACATATATGTATTACATATGTAATATATGTATGTGATGTATATCTATATATTTATATCTATATATATCACATTCTTGTTTTGCTTAGCCTACTATTTGGACTCTTGAAAAAAATCAATAGTTTTTAAAAATTCCACTGAACTTTGATTTAGGGTCTAACTGAAAGCCCTGTTTGTGCAAAGTTGCAAAGGTGCCAGGCAAATTAGCTATATGTCTTTTTCCCCCCACCAGGCTGGACATGTTTTATAACCAAAATACTACATGCTACTTTGAAGTATTAGGGTGGTCAATACAGACCAAATGAGAGTTACCTCTCGAAATGCAATTTTCTTTTCTTTACAAAACAAAGAAAGTGAATGTAATCTTGCATTCCTCATTTCACTTCTCAAAATATCCATAAATATGCTACTGGTAGAATTAGGTTATGCTAATTTTTGCATATAAGTGTTAACAAAATGTCTCAAGGTATGGTATTCCACTTGGTGGCCTGGTCAGATCACCAATTGCATAGAATCTAAAAACCACGATTGTGAAAATAAGAAAATAATTTTGCATGGAAAAAGAAATGATCAACAAAATGAAAAAGTAGTTTATGGAATAGAAGAAAATATTTGCAAATCACATATCTGATAAGAGCTTAATATCCAAAATGTACAAATAACTCATATACCTTAATAACAAAAAAAACTAATAATCCAATTTAAATGGGTAGAAGATCTGAATAGACATTTTCCCAAAGGCATACAGAGAGACACAAAAGACAAATGAAAAAGTGCTCAACGTCACTTTCCGTCAGGAAAATTCAAATCAAAACCACAGTGAGATACCACCTCACACTGGTTAGAATGGCTAGTATCAAAAAGACAAGAAATAATAAGTGCTGACAAGGGTGTGGAGTAAATGAAACCTGTGCACTGTTAGTGGGAACATCAATTCGTGCAGCCACTGTGAAAAACAGTATGGAAGTGCCTCAAAAAATTAAAAATAGAAACA
The DNA here is from genome assembly GCF_006229205.1 of Suricata suricatta. Classification (NCBI taxonomy): domain Eukaryota; kingdom Metazoa; phylum Chordata; class Mammalia; order Carnivora; family Herpestidae; genus Suricata; species Suricata suricatta. Next base: position 106,903,618 of record NC_043701.1, on the reverse strand, counting down.
CCAGAATATGACCAAGGTGGTAACACACAGTACACCTGACTTTATCCCCCTTCATAAGAAGATCAAACGACTACAGTATGTGAGAATAAAGCCAATGCCCTTGTTCGGCCAGGCAACTTGCAGTGTTGGTCGGCTCGAGTTAAGACAACAAAGAGTTTTACCACTCATAGGGCTACTTCTGTTGCACTCAGGCAGGGAATCTAATTCATTCGCCTGCTCATCACTGAATACAGCCTTCAGCCAGTCCAATGTAATATCCTCCCATGGGAAGCTTCACAGCCTGTTTGACAGACCTATGACCATACATTAGGCCAAATCTAAGAAGACTGAAATCCTACCAAGTATTTTCTCTGACCACATGGCATGAAACTAGAAATCAGTAATAAAAGAAAAACTGGAAAATTCATTAATACATGAAAAGTAAACAATACTCTCCTGATCAAAGAATAAATTAAAGAGGGAAAAAAAACTTCTTGAGGCAAACAAAGATGAAACACAATACACACGAACTTGTGAGATGTAGCTAAAGCAGTTCTAAGAGGGAAATTCATAGCAATAAATGCCTACATTAAGAAGAAAGATCATAAATGAACAACCTAACTCTACACCTTAAGGAACTAGGGGAAAAAATAGAAAACAACAGTAAGCCAAAAGTTAGAAGAAAAAAACCAACGAAGATTATAGAAGAAATAAATAAAATAGAAAACAAAAAAAGAAATGGAAAAGATTAACCACACTAAGAGTTGGTTCTTTGAAAATATAAACACAATCAACAAAACCTTAGTTAAAATAACCAAGAGAAAAAGAGAAAGAATCCAAATCAACAAAGTTATAAATGAAAAAGAAGACATTAAAACAGATACCCCAGGAATTATAAGCATCATAAGAGGTACCAGGAACAACTATGTGCCAACAAAATGTACAACCCAGAAGAAATGGGAAAATTCTTAGTAGCTTACAATTTGCCAAGACTGAATCAGGAAGAAATTTAAAAAATCCAAACAGACCAATTATTAGCAAGGAGATTGAATTTGTAATAAAAAATCTCCCAAAGAAGAAAAGCCCAGGGCCAGACGACTTCACTTGCGAATTTATGAAACCATTAAAGGAAAATTAACACCAGTTCGTCTCAAATTCTTCCAAAAAAATTCACAGAGGAAGGATCACCTCCAAACTCATTTTATGCGGCAATCTTTACCCTGATATCAAAACCAGAAAAGGACATTACTAAATGGATTTTTTTTTTTTAGTAAATGCAGTACAGTCTGGTAAATGTATGATTATCTTAATAATATTTTTCTCTAGCTTACTTTATTATAAGAATACCATAAATAATACATGTAACCTACAAAATATGTGTTTATTGACTCTTTATGTGATTGGTAAGTCGTCTAGTCAATAGTATAGGCTATTATCAGTTAAGTTTCTGGGGAGTTAAAAGTTGTATGTGGATTTTCAACTGCATTGCGTGCTGGGTGGGTGTTCAGTGGCCCTAACACTTGTGTTGTTTAAGGTTCAACTGTATATACAAATATCGGATAATTATGTTGTATATTAATACTATGGAACTAATATAATGTTACATGTCAGTTACATCTCAATTACAAAAAATTAGACTAAGCAATGTCACAGCAAATTTTGTTTCCTGAATGGTTGTGACACCTGTGAATGTCATACGTTAGTTACAAGGAGCTACAATACACCTCTGGTTGGCTGGATTCTGACAATTAACGACAGAAGTGCCCACAGGAGCGCCTGGGCTGGGGGAGAAGGCTTACGCTGTATCGCTCGGAGCCGAGGAATCACCGTAGGGCTACTAGGTGGACTGGAGCTACTGCTGTTCAAACTCCTCCGTTTGTCCAAGTGGGGAGAGGCCTGCACGGTGATTTTATGCTGGAAATCTGTTGGATACGGAAACAGTGAGAATTGAGGTTTCATGGTGTTAAGCTCCACCCCCGGCCACTTTCGTCTGCATGAAGCAATAAAAGGGAAAATTGCCCAAGGGTAAGATGGAAGTATCTCTTGCTGTTTCTTGGTTTCCTTCTTCTCTTCCATCCAGGTTTCAAGTCCATAAATAACGACTCAGAGCCTAAGATATGCTAGGTATGGTCGGACACACACTCACAGAACAACGAGACAGTGGAAGCATCCTTTGGGAGAAGAGTTATCGTCGTGTAGTCGGACATGGTTCTAAACAAAATTGGAAGAGGAAACACCTTGGACTTACAGGAGCCCTGGTTCTGTCACTAACCGACTGTGCACCTCAGACCACTTCAGGAATCTCTCTGAACTGGTGTCCTTAACTGTGAGACAGAAACAACCAATATCGCACAGATTGCTATGGTGATTAGAACAGAAAATGCAGGTTACGGGGGGTTCAGGACAAAACACTCCTTCAAAGACTCCCCTTAATCTATCACATTTCTTCGACTGTCCACTCTTCATGAAACCTAGTGTAAAAATACTCTGATTTCATTTCCTTACGTAGTCTCCCATGTTGTATAAAACTTACGTTAAAATAATCGTTATGCTTTTTTTCTCCCTGTTAATCTGTCCCTGACAGTTTGATTTTCAGACCCACCCAGGGACCCGAAAAGGGTCAGGGGAAACTCCCTGGCCCTGCCCCAGTTAAAAGCAATTTGTGGTCAACATGCCCTACACATCACAGTTAATCTGACCTAATCATGCAATGGGTGTGCCAACAACATGGGAATACACAGAAGGAGGAATAATAGTACCAGAGGGAAGCAGAGGGTGTCTGGGAAAACTCTGTCAACTGTAAGAAAGTTACCAAAACCTTAGACCCAGGTAAAAGAAATTACTGGGTGTTCTTTCAGAGTGCACAGCTGAGCTTAACCTTTGACTTTCCACTGACAGGGCTAATTTTTACATCTCAGCAGGGGCAGAGGTTAACTTATAGATTCTGTCTGGTGGCGATATAAATAATTTCTGTCTGGTGTGAAAGACGATCCTAAAGGTTATGGTCACTGCCCTTCTGGGCACTAACTCTGTTTGTATTTAACCTACCGATCTAACCCTAACGTTCCCTTATTAAATTGCCCGTAAACACTTAGCTCCTCAAATTCTCATGGAAACCAACTGTAACTGGTTCTCCGGTTATTAACGAGTTGAATAAAAATCTTTGACACGTATCTTTTTCCTATTTGCAAAAGAACTATAATTTTCCCTTCTGAAAAGGATACACTTTAAAGAACTTTAGAGAACCACCCAGTGTTTGAAATGAGGGGGAGCTGGAATTTGGTAGCCCAGACAGCCATCCAATCATTCATGTTGGATACCTGCTAATTTTTAATACTGTCCCCTCCCTCCATATCCAATTAAACACAGAGTATATTGTAAATTTGAGGCTGTAGAGTCATGTCAGAGCTACAGTTGAGAAATGTATATTCTGGCTTCTGGAGGTAGGAAACTCCACATCAGAATCCCAGCTTATCATTTCCAAGCCACATGAATTTTCGGTAGGTGACCGACCCTCCTGAGGTCTCAGTATCTTCATATACAAAAATGGATAACAAATGATGATGCCTACTTTGTAGGACAGCTATGAAAAATTAAATACAAAGAAGTATAGAAAATACTTAGCTCGGGGCTCATGCTCAATAGGTTCATGTTAGTGATTCATTTTGTTTGCTCAGCCTCCACCACATCCATCATTCCATGCTGAGCCTGCCACATTTTCTCTTGATTTTCTTGCACCTCCCTCCGGGCCCCTCTCGTCTGGCTCATAGCCGTCATGTGCAATTTAAAAATGTATGCCAAACCATGTCATTCCTCTGCTGAGAACCCTTCAAAGGCTTTGCATTAATTTCTATTTTTTTTTGAGAGAGAGAGAGAGAGAGACAGAGAGAAAGAGCATGAGTGGGGGAGGGTCAGAGAGAGAGGGAGACACAGAATCTGAAGCAGGCTCCAGGCTCGGAGCTGTCAGCACAGAGCCCGACGTGGGGCTCAAACTCACAAACTGTGAGATCACGACCTGAGCCGGAGTCGGCACTTAACTGACTGCGCCACCCAGGCACCCTGCATTAATTCTTGTTAGAGATCAAAATGCGAACACACTTGGGGTTCTTCACGCCTCCAGCCTCCTCTTGTCCTGTTTTCCCATCACTTGCTACGGTCTGAACCAGGGATCGGCAAACATTTTCTGTAAAGCGTCACACAGGAAATGTTTCAGGCACTGTGGGCCATGTGGCCTCTGTCACAATTCCTCAAATCTGCTGACTTAGCGAGAAATCAATCATACAACAGACATACATGTGTTCCAATACAACTTTGTTTATGGAAATGGCAATTTAAATTTCATATAATGTTCATGTGCAATGAGATACTATTCTTTTTTTCAAGTATGTAAAAGTGCATGAACCACTCTTAGCTCATGGGCTGCACAGAACAGGTGGCAGGATCGATTCGCCCTGGGCCTACAGTTTGCTGAGTCCAGGACAAATCACACGGGTCTTTTCAATTCCTGGGGGGCACCAAGCCTTCTTTGCATGTGCTCTCTTCCTTCTCCCTCTGTATTCCATCAAGTCTTATTTCAAGTCTCAATTTACAATTTTTGCGAGGGCGCCTGGGTGGCTCAGTCAGTTAAGGGTCCGACTTTGGCTCAGGTCATGATCTCGCAATCTGTGAGTTCAGTTCCTATGTCAGGCTCTGTGCTGACAGCTCAGAGCCTGGGGCCTGCTTCCAATTCTGCTTGCTTCTATCTCTGCCTCTCCCACACTCACATTTTGTCTCTCTCTCTCTCTCTCTCTCAAAAATAATTATTAAATAAAAATTTTTGTGAACCCTTTATTTTTTACTCTCATATATATATGAAGTATATATATATATATATATATATATACACACACATGCACCTTTATATATATATATATATATATATGTATATATATATATATATATATAAAGAGAGAGAGAGAGAGAGATGGAGAGCGCACATACTTGGAGCAGAAGAGGGGCAGAGGAGAGGGAGAGAGAGAACCTTAAGCAGCTCCGTGTGAGGGGCTTAATCTCATGACCCTGGGATTTTGACCTGAGTCGAAATCAAGAGTCGGACACTTAGCCACCATGCAGGTGCCCCGAAGTCTCAATTTAAATGTTACTTCTTTAGGATAACTTCCTTGATCTTCACAGAGCAGGTGACATCTGTCTACTAATCACTGTCATATGACTTTTCCTTCATAGCAGTTGATAATTTTAGCACGTAAAGAGTATTTAATTATTAACCTAAGGGTCACTCCCCTCCCAACACAGTGCCAGCTCTATACTGGCCACAAAGACTCCATCACAGTCCTAGCCCAGTGCAGGCTGCTGAAATGCCACGCCTATAAATAGTACTTTGTAAATCTCCACTGAAACAATATTTTATCTGTCTAAGTTTATAAGTAACATAAGGGCAGAGATCATGTTTATTTTTTCATAATCGCTACTACTTGATCATGGTAAATCCTCAAGTATTTGTTGAAGGAGAAAATGGTGTAAGGTTTTACAATAGAATCAAACTGGTGCTTACTTACAGTTAATTGCTGAGAAATAGAGAGCTGGGTGAGGGGTGGTTTGGAAGACAAAACACGTGGAAACAAAGTACAAAATGGGAGGCTTCCTCCATCTACCAAGATCTGACCAGGCAGAGAGCAGTGTGAGTGAAGAGTGGATGCGAGAAGGCAGTTCAGCAGGTGACAGATCGGACTGGAGGGTGGAGGAAGGGTAAGAGAGAGATTCTTATCTGTAGGCATGAAAGCGTTTAGTTTAGACGGAAGTGCTCTATGAAGGTTCAACCAGCCCTACGCTACGTCATACCAGAGCAGAAGGCCGGTGTGTTCTTGCAGCCCTCAGAACTAGAACACAGAACCAGGCTACAACATGGACCCAGGGGAACACATGATGACCAGGTGACCAACAGAGCAGGTCTGCGAGGCCAAGGAGGAGGAGCGAAGGGCCAAACTGGATTTTAACACTATCTAAGATTCGGAGTGCTTCTGATCTCCTGAAAAAGTCTTAATAATTCCTCTCTCTCTCTCTCTCTCTCTCTCTCTCTCTCTCACACACACACACAAGAACTCTTTATGTTTTAAACAAAAAGAAAATATACTTTTTTTTGAGAGACAGAGAGACAGAGAGAGAGGGAAGAGATCACATGTGTGGGGGAAGGGCAGAAGATGGGAGAGAATCCCAAGCAGGCCCCATGCTCAGCACCGAGCCCCACTCAGGGCTCGATCTCACTACAGTGAGGCCATGACCTGAGCCAAAATCAAAAGTCAGACATTCAGCAGACTCAGCCATCCAGCAGCTCCCAAAATGCCCTTTATTATAAATATCCTTTTCCCAATAAGTCAGGGAAAGGCTGGCTTTGTTGTGTGATACATTTAGGAAAACTGGCTGATGCTGTTTCTCTTCATACTTGAGAGAGTAATTTTCTCAGGACGAGATGATCATGGGGTCCCCAGGCTTTTGAGCAGAACTTATACTTGCATTTTTATTGGCAGTATTATGTTTCATGACAGTCTCAGTGGGAATAATCATTCTGACTCTGCGAACAGCAGCATTCGCACACACACACACACACCCACTCTCCCATTTGCACACGTGCAGCAGAGGACTGTCGGTGGGCTTTGGCATTTCTGAAGTGGTTAAAATCAGAATCCCACTGCCTTTGAAATATATCAATGTTTGAAGGCTTCAAACCTTCTTTGCCTTGTTTTATATGTTCTGAATATACAACTTTGGTTTGAGGTAACCATAACGCAGACACGTGATATCAAGTGGTCACCGTTGAAAAATAGCCATCACGATCACTCTAAAATTCCAACAAATTCCAAGAACTCATAGAATACACTTTAAAAACTCTTAGATGGTGCTGTCTCATTCTGCAGGCATCTACCCTTGTTTGGTTAGTGCCCATAAAGGCCTGCCGCTGGGAAGAATGACATTGGAGTTTTCTAGCACTAAGTCATCCTAGCTATAAATAGTCCTAAGACTCAAAGTCATCCTCAGTGATTCTGAAGGACAAAATTATGAGGAGAGAATTGTTCTCATTTAATAACAAGTTTGTGAAAGAGGTAGAGGCACAGATATTAAAGGCTGGTTTGTAGGAGTCTCCAACATGTTTCTGAGAAAAACAGTAAGCTAGTTACACAGAGGGAGAAGTTCCTGCAAAAGGGGCTCAAGTGATTTGGCGCCCTGAAAACCTGAAACGAGCACCAGCGCCACTGGGTCTGCTGTCTAGCAGGTGTGTCCTCCTTCATACTGTGCCACTAACTAGTGCTAACATTCGGGAACTCAAAGAATTTTCTACAAGACAATAACTTCCTTGATCAGGCGCGTTCAGGGTGGTATAGCCATAGACGCCAGCAACAATAAGTTCCTTGGAGGTGCAATTGCTTTCTCTTCTACACTAAGCAAAATTCCTGAAGCAGATAAATAAGTATTGTTATTATTATCATGCTCTCTTTGGATCTTGAGATATGTACCCCCTATCTTGGGACACTGTGCAAGTAAATTGTGTGTGTGGGGTGGGGGGGAGGAGTGAAGAGTTGAGGGATTTTAAAGAGAAACAGAGTTTCCATAGTGGTAAACAGTGTGACAACCATGTAGTGTCACCTTGTGGCCAGAAGAGGTGAACCCCATGCTAAACTAAAGAAACAGTCTCATTCTTTCAAAATGGATTAGGACTACAGCAGATTTTTGGGGTGTTTTAACAGGCATCTTCTAGTAAGCGCCATAAGGTATATAAATGTATAACTAAAATTCTCAGAAAGAGAAAATCCAAAGAGTGTAATCCAGGAACAATATAAATCTAGCAAAAATGTCAAATATATTCGGTCAGCTTCGAACGATGACAAGATATTGGCAAAACACGATTTGAGAAGAAAAGCAGGGGTGAAAGCAACCTCAGTAATCCTGAGATATTTGCTTTAATCACCCTGCCAATAAAGAGTAAAGAATCACTGGAATGATTTAATATTTTTCTCCCAGGTTTATTCTCCATCAGTTTCTCATCAGTCATGCCCCTCCCACGTCTCCCAGGGAATCAGTGAATATTAATTAGGATACCACAGATAGAAGGCTGACAGAGCTAAGACCTAGAGAAAGCCCACACCGGGTGCCTCTCTGAATTTTTCTGTCACCTACACTTGAAAGCAGAAGACTCATCATAAATAAAACAGTCATTTTAAATTGTGTGTGACCCACAAGACAGCACAGTCCGCGGTCCCCCAAGTTACACTCTGGCTAAAAAGCAAACATCCAAAAAGAACCTGAAAAATGATCTTTCTTCCCTCTAGAGAGGTCAAAGGTAAAGGGAAGAAGGACCCACACGCAGCCTGGTCTCCCTTTATCGAACCAAATAACCAATGATATATATTGTGCACTCATGATGGCCACATATCAGCAATTTTCTGATCAGCTGAGGGCATCGGCAAAAATCTGAAAAGTCACATTATGTTGGGAGGCTTCCAGTACTTCATAATAAGTAATTTTCTAAGACAATTTATACATACGTTATATAAAACAAAACTGTTGCCGGGGCACCTGGGTGGCTCAGTCGGTTGAGCTTCCGACTTCAGCTCAGATCATGATCTCACGGTTCGTGAGTCCAAGCCCCATGTCGGGCTCTGCGCTGAGAGCTCAGAGCCTGGAGCCTGCTTCAGATTCTGTGTCTCCCTCTCTCTCTGCCCCTTCCCGGCTCACACTCTGTCTCTGTCTCTCTCTCAAAAATAAATTAAAAACATAAAAAAAAAGAAAACTTGTTACAGTTACTTAAGATCAGTTTCCACATGCTTAACAAACATCTTAGGAAAACACTGGAATGCTCATAGAGCACAGTAAAGTAGAACACATAGATAGAGAGATGGCGATCAGGAGAACAGACACATAGATATTTAATGCACATTCCGTGAAAGTGAGGCCAGCTTTGTTCTGCCACTGCTCTTCCACAGTATTAGAAGAATCATAGAGGGGCATTTGTTTTTTCCTTAAATCAAGTATAATATATAACATTAAATAATTTAATTTCACAAATTGATGTATGTTTGATATTTTCTATTGTTTAGTTTCTTTACTAAACTAATGTGTGTAAACATGTTATAATGTTCTAAAGTGTCACTGTTTTAAAATCCAGGAGGTCTAAAACTGAACCAGTAAATCTAGGGAAGCTTCTATAAATATTTACATCTCAGATGAAAACTAGCAGGAGTCTAATGGAAGCGGTTGATATACTTTGTGGAAGGTGCAGACAGCATCCTCAGTATCCTAAAGGACGCTGAAATTGTCCCAAATGAACCCAGTTACCAGACGGCACGATGGAGGTCCTCGTGGAAGCAACTTAATGACAAAACAGCAGTAGTTTGGTTGCTCACAATTTTCACCCGGCCATGCAAGGTGGAGGGCTATCAGTTAAAATGGAAGTCTGTGTTATTTCAAAAGGAGGAGTAAACCGATTAATCCATTAACACGAGAGCCTGCAGAGACCTATCTACTCAGCACGCAATGCTCTGCCCTGCACGTCTGATGCCGTGTTGCATGTGAATGACCATGAGCTGCAGCAAGCAAGCAAAGACAGTACTCACGCAGTGCCTAAAAATACCATCCTGCCACCTCTTCCCCGGGCTAGTGAAAAAAAAACAACAACAAAGCAGCTGATTGTGAAACACCAGGACGAAATCATACCTGAAGGTAAGCTGATGCGATGTCCATCTTTGAGCTTTAACCGACTCCTCCTGAACTTTCCCTTCCTCTTCTTGACGTTGGGCTTCTCCTGGTTTAACTGGAATATCAGAATGTTGAGCTCCCGCTCCAGCACGTCGATCTCCCGCTCGGCCAGCTGCTGCTCCCGCCGCTTCAGCAGCGCCTCCTGGGACTTCTGCTGCAGGGCGGCCCGGGTCAGCTCCTCCTCTCGGGACCGCAGCTCCTGGGGCACAGAGACCATGGGTGTAAGCAAGGATTGGGGTGTCCTCTTCTCCAGCTCAGCCTCCTGGGGCAGCAGCCTTGGCGATCAGGGCAGTGGGAGCTAAGAGCTCGCCAGCCGGGCAGGGACTCAGACCACCACCACGGCCTTGCACGGGCTCCACCTGCTCTGAGTCCTCTCTTCATCTCAGGGCCCCCAAAAGGCGTGGCTAATTTTTTCAACCCGATTTTAACGTTTCTCCCTCCTCACTGCTGGCCCTCACAATCACCGGACACAAAGTGTTCAGTAACATAAGGCAACGGAGTGCAGAGGTGAACGACCTTTTTGCCAAATAAAGCCAAGTGGCAAGGCTTGACCGATTAAAGGAGAATTATTCTACCTACGAAAGACCACAGTTCAGATCTCTCTACCTGGGAAGAATTTCGTTGGGTTATTTGGGGATTTGCATAGGTGTTAAAACATCACGGTGGAGATAGAAAAGCAAAGCTAATAGGTTAGACATCAGCTGAAGGCCCATTAGAAATGAAGATGAGCATCCCTAAAATTGTGAGCCACTGCAAAATGAACTTTTCAGGAGCCCATGGATGAATGTGACGTATCACTTCTGACACAGAGCGCATGAATTAGCTCATGAGAGCCACTCAGTCACAATGCTTACTGATTCAAAGTCTAACTTCCAAAACTTGGTTTTGGTTTCAGAATTGTTTAGCTTCACAGAAAGCCTATGAATTGAAGTTGAGTTGGGAGTATCGACCCTCCCCATCCCTGCCTTGCCATCGAAAATCCATATATATAATTTTTGACTCCTGGAAACTTAACCACTAATAATAGCCTACTGTGGCCGGGAAGCCTTCCCAATAACATAGGCAATTAACATGTATTTTGTATGTGTATTATATAGTATATTCTTACAATAAATGAAGCTAGAGAAAATACAGTGTTATTAATAATAATGAAAAGATGTATTTACAGCCCTGTGCTGTATTTATTGAAAAAGGTCCACATAAAAGTGGACCTGTGCTGTTCAAGGATCAACTGTTTTTATTAGGAAAACAGTACTCATAGGAAGACCAAGAACTCTACCAAGTTTTCAAATCACACCTCCATTCTTATGTCATTTCTGTAAAATGTTTTGTTCTTTACCAGAGACATAAGTGCTCCTTTCAGTGCTGAACTTCTTTCCCTTCTGGATTTCCCTGCTACTAAATCAAGCAGTCACGCAGAAATCAAGGCATCTGCAAACTTTTATTCATGCTGTTCCAGAAAGATTAATCTCAGACTATCCTACACACCGGAATCTTTGTTGAGAACCACAGAGCTTTGAGCTAGGGCCTCTGAGAGCTCTGAGCAAACATGTCAGACTTTATATGAGCAAGCTGCCTGGGTACAGCGCTCCTCAAGAATACTGATACAGGAAACAACACGGTAAAAGAGAGGCTTGTGGAAGAAACCAGAGCTGGGGCGTGGGATTAAAATGTCAATTCAAGTCTGCTAATCCCGTGGACTTTTTATAGAAGGGCTCAGAGAATGCCTGGGGGCTGGCAGTACAAGTGTCACCGAGGAAAACACAGAAGACCCTCATTCTGTAAATAAACACAATGATATCAACAAGAGACTGAGGAGTCTAAAAATAAAAAAAATTACTTATTCAGATCAAACAGATTCTGAATTTATTATAAATTTGCCAAAGTGGGTTGAAATTCACCTTTGAAACATTCGTTAAATTTATTTTCTCTAAACTAACTTTACAAAATCGCAAAAGATTTACTTAAGGCCAGCTGATAGTCAGGTCCCTTCTGCTAATATGTGCCAGCTGATTCTTATTTATAAGCAGATCAGTATTTCTTCATTACATTATGCCAGACATAAATTACTATTTATTATGTGAAAGGAAAAGAAAGTGAAGAAAATGCTACATATTAGGGAAAAATTCTGAAATTCCTTATGTAACTGATTGCTTTTTCCAACCAATTCGTCCAAACTGGAGATCTTACTGTTGTGTATTTGGGGACAGAAGATAGCTGCCAGTCAACTTCCAATTTCTAACTCATTACTGTCTGCCCCTTTGTTAAGATATTACTTTTCAGCGGTGGTGATATCAATCCAATTAGCTATTGTGGAATGAAATGGCATAAGGAACAGATAAGGTCAGAAAATTCAATTAGGCCTTTTGTGTGTTACTACTAGAATAATTGAAGGAGAAACCATTTTTAATTCCGGGTTCCAGGTGAAAATGTGGATCCCCTGGTGATGACTTCATAAATTAAAAAAAAAAAGTCACTCACCCAAGACTTCTTAAGAAATAAAAGAAGTAAGATCAGAGAGAAAGCAGCCAAAGCACTCTTCCTTCTGAATGAATTTTAAGACATTCAAAAGTAAAAGAACAAAAGAAGCCTGGAGTGGTAGAACCCCTTTGAATACTTGGAAATTATGAAGCATACACAAAAATTCTTTTGGTTGCTGAGATTTCTAAGCAGTAATATTTGTTTAATTACTTGGCACAGGCCAGCCTAGTAATGGCAAATCCAGATTCCTGGCAGGAGATGTTAATCATTAATGGTAGCATGCCTTCCGACAGTGGTTCAAAAACAGGTGCATGGACCCAGTGCACAAAGACAGACACACAGAGATAAGAAGCCAGGAATTCAGGGAGGAACTGATAGCTGTGGAGGCTACAGTTTACTGAATAACGCAGAGCACAGCCAAGTTACTGACCATTAATTCCAAGTCTGACGCCTCCTACCTTAAGCAATCAGTGAACAAGAAAGGGAGATAGTGCACGTACACTGCACTCTTGACTCTGTCGAGAAAGACGCAAATAGAAGAAACCTTTGAGCAAAATACAAAACAAACCCAAAAAGCATTATATAGTCTCTTTAATTTTGAGTCAAAGGCTCACAAGATACTGTAAATGCGATATTTCAAGGAGCCCGGTGCAAACATCACATAAAAAGCACAAAGACACTCCCAAAGGACAGCTCAAAAATGACTCCAAAGAATAACAAAGAAACCACTGTAAACCCCCAAATGGAAGTCAAGCCACACATCCTTGAACCACGCTTTTTGACTTTTACACAACGTATAGTAAGAGTTAATTCATTGGATCTTTCTATCTTGCAGCATCATAAATATCAATAATTTAAGGTAAGCAAACTAGATAAAAAATCATAATTATTCATAATGTCACCTCTAAATTTTAAATCCTGTGACTTCTTTTATCTTTCCTCTAAGTCCACTCCCATTCCCCCAAACCTTTTTTTTTCTTTCTGTTAAACATCTAATCTTAGAATTCCTGAAAACAATTTGGGGAAGTGTAAAAAAAAAAAATCAGTATTTTTCTCTACCATTTTAAGTCAACAAAATGTATTAAAGTTTCCAAGAAAACGTACTAATAATATTGCTGAAAGTAATCCTTCGACGAAATGCAAGATTTACCAAGTAATCTGGCTGGTCATTTTCAAGCATTCTCCTGCTCAGAGACCAGCTTCATGAATGCCTGGGCCAGGGACTGGCAGCGCTGTTGGACCTGCTCTGGTTCCCATCAAAGCCACCGCTTTCTTTGGCACTTGCCAAGTAATGGGCACCGCTCTGAGCCCTATGTACCTACCACTCAGTAAGCCCCACGCCCCCCAGGGAGCCAGCAGCAGGACTGTGACCTTCAGTGCGGAGGAGGTCAGCAGGGAGGGAAGAGCCCCCGGGGCCAGCCAGCTGTCTGGCTCCAGTCTAAACCGCTTCTGCCAGACTGCTATGGATTTTGGCACTCCACTAAAAACTTATGTTAAAATAAGGGAGGGGTGGGTCTATCATTGTTTTTAGAATTCCATTTAGATATCCCCTTTGTCTGTGTGGATCCCTCGAGGGAAGGAAGCTGAATGCAGTCCACTAAGCCGCCCTCTGCTCTAAGCATCAGAAAGTTGTTGATTCCAAGCCCACGGTTTAATCCCCAGAGCTCTGACCCAAGAGGTCCTACTTCCAAACTCTGCAGCGTGAAGCATGTCTCCTCCCTCCGAGTTCTTCCAGTATTCCAGGTAGCCCCTGCAATTACCCTTCCCTTCTGCGCCCCTTCTGTTCTTTGCTCAGACTTGATTTCCAGCTCCTCCTTCTGCCTTCCAGGCCACCTTCCTTGGGGGGACTCTTAAAAACCTGATGGGGACAATCAGACCCACCGTCTAAGGTTGCACCTGCCTGTTTTGTATTTTCCAGCTTACAAAATAGTGAAAAATCCAAAGGGCTGAGTTACCTAAGTCCTTACAAAATAGTGAAAAATCTAAGAAGGGGCTGAATTACCTAAGTCTACCACTTGGGGGAAAAAAGGACTTTAGGAAAAAAAAAGTGACTCCAGCAGTTCGCATATTTCTCTCTAACCTTTATTTTGATCATTTAAAATTAGGAAATATTTAAAATATACTACAATTAGAGAGAACACTAAACACCCATACACTAACCGTCAATACTTAACATCCATTTCAGATCCACTGACGCCTCCTGTGCAGCGCGCTCTACACCCTACCTGCTCCCTCTTCTTGTTAGCTGTTCCTCAACTGCCCCTAACCCTCCCTCATCCACGCCTTAGGTCTTTCTGTACATCTGAAGGGCACTGGTTCATGTGTTTTATCAACTTACATAAATGGTATCTAGTGTAACTATCCTTCCTCAACTCGCTTTTCCCCCTCAGTCTTACGTTTGCAATTTATCCACGCTGAAACCTGGTTTGCAGATTTCCAGTCTGAATCAGTACTGAATACCCTGAATCAGTATATGGTAGTGTGGGTGTCTCTTCCCTGTTCACGGACACGGAGGCCAACCCCGGGTTTTCACTATCACAAACCATGTTCAGAGGACAACCAAAACTCCCTGGTGCACACACGTGGGCGTCTCTTAAGAACAGATAAGTAGAAGTGAAGTAGCTGAGTGAAAACCTCTTTGATGGCTTAAGGTTCAGAATAGATTTATAATACACACTTCCAAATTCCCTGTTTCCCTTGAGAGAGCGATAATGGTAGTAACGGTAATCGCTAATATCGCTCACTTATTAGAATACATATTAGGAGCATATTAAGAAACTTTGCGCTGGTTAATTGAATGTATTTATTTACTGTCTACCAAGGGCTGAGTCTCTGTTCAACGTTGTGGATGAGAATGTATTATATGACATCAAGCAATTACTGCTGCTTTTAGAGATAATAATGACAAGAAAGTTATTTCTAAAATTCTTAACAGAGATGTTAAGATTCAGAGGTAAAAGGACAGGAGTTGAAAATTTAAAGTATTCCATTAAAAAATGATAATGGGAAAAAGAGATGTACAAAATGACAAAACACTGACAATTATTAAAGCTGGTGAATTTATACAAAGGGTTCAGTATGGTATGCTCTCTTCTTTAAAAACTTTGTTTTTCCTTTTGAAAATTTCTCTAACCAAAGATCGTTTCTTTTCCAACTATACATTTCAAGGACACTTCTGTTTTGTTTCATTTTAGCCGAAAGATAAGAGTCAGTAACTATTCATGTCTGAAAATCTTTTATGATGATGCTAACGGTATTATTGACTCGTGTTTTCCATAATCCTCATAAAAAATCTTGTGCAATGCATGCATCTGTCTTACCTTTTCCTTTGTTCTCAGTTCATCAAACATTTGCTGAATTTCTAGCTTCCAGTCATCTTGCATGGAATGAAAAGATTCCTGAGGCATGTCAGTCATGACCGCCTTTTCAATGGCAGTCAGTTGTTCAAGGATTAGGGCAAACGACGGACGGATGTGAGGGTCTTGCTGCCAGCACCCTGAAAGAAACCAGGACCACGTCAATTCCATGCCTTAGCATCGGCCAGATTTTCAGCCATGTTGATGGCGTCTGATGAAGATCTGAAAAATCAACTGATGATGACTTGAAAATTTTCTTTTACACAGTATCCATGGCATGTATACTACTTGCTCTTAGGCAAGGCTGTTTTTCTCCTTTTATGACATGAATACTGGATGTGTGCCTTCCAGGCCTTCCCATGAGCTGTGTGAATCAGGGGCCCAAGCTGCCCTGGCCGGGTGATTTACAGATACAGAGTTCTAGAAGTTGACCCAAGAAAACCGAAATCTCTAAAATGTTATACTCACATGAGAGGCTCTAAGAAATGACCTCGTAATGAAGCAAGGTAACTAGCTGTTTACAGAAGGAGTTAGTTAATTTTTAAAAGATAAGCACCAACTAGATAAGGTCATGGCAAAACCACGCCAGTTAAGACTGTAAAACATTTTTGATCATTAGGTAGAATTTAAAATAGTAGAATGGAGCCAATGAAATTTTGTCTTTGAACTCTACTGGTGTATGTGGGGAGAACTTTATTACCGTTCAGTTGTACATAAATGAGTCACTGATAAAACTGGATTGTTTTTTAAAAAGTATCTTAGTCCATCAATACTTTACCTGACATCTGAGGCTGGAGACAAGGTTTCTAATTCAAAAATTGGTACCGTGGCTTGAAAGCATTTGAAAATAAGAATCACAGAAAAGTACTCTTTTGGATACAAAATACACAGATGTTCTCCTGAGTGATGTCCCCTGCCTCCACAGACACACAGAAACAGAGGTGCTCAGATACCTTTCATGAGCTTGGCAAATGGCTCGGGGCAGGTGGACGGAATGGGCAAAGTGAGCTTGTTCACAGCTACCCCGTAGGCCACGGCAAGTCCGTCGATGCCACGGTAGGGGACTTCTCCGGTGAGCAGCTCCCACAGCAGGACTCCATAGCTGGAAAGCAAAATTGCCATGAAGTTAAATGGGTCAAAGGGTGTCTTTTTCTTCCAAACACAAATGGTGGCATCAGAGCCCTCATCCAGCTCTGATGAAAAATCTTCTCTTCTGGGGTGCCTGGATGGCTCAGTCGGCTGAGCGTTGGAATCTCTTAATTTTATTTACTTATTTATTAACAAGTCACCTTCCATTTTATTTAAGTTTTTACTTATTATTTATTTTGAGAGAGAGACAGAGAGAGGGGGATGGAGAATCAATCCCAAGCAGGCTCTGCAACTTCAGCACAGAGCCTGATGTGGGGCTCAAACCCACGAACCGTGAGTGGAAATCAAGAGTCAGACACTTAACCAACTGAGCCACCCAGGTACCCCTAGCATCGGACTCTTGATTTTAGTTCATGTCATGATCTCATGGTTCGTGGGATCAAGTCCCACATGGAGCTCCATGCTGGGCGTGGATCCTGCTTGAGATTCTCTCTCTGTCCCAACCCTCCCTCATGCTCTCTTTCTCTCAAAAAAAAAGAAAGAAAGAAAGAAAGAAAGATAAAAAAGAGGCCTCTCTTCCAACAAACCCTTCAGTGGCACGTACTCCAATGTAAGAGGTGGGCTCTTCCAGCGAACCCCCCGTTTAAACACACACAAGCACACACCTTCCCAGAAATCACTTACGCATTCATTGCAGGAATTAAAGCTATCTAACAAGTAGGAAAGCACAGAAAGAGCACATAATGGAATTAAATGGGTCCAGAACCGGGACCCACTTTAATGTGGTGTTTTGATGTTTCTCCTTCTATCCCATTTTCCACACTGGGATTAAACTTCTCGAGGATTGTCAGGACACTGAAGACTTTAGCCCCACAGAAATCTCATGCTATGCCCCACAGGACTTACATGGAACCATACTGACTATTTTTATTTATTTTTTAAATTAAAAAATTTTTTTAATGTTTATTTGTTTTTGAGACAGACCATCAGTGGGGAGAGGCAGAGAGAGAAGGAGACACAAAATCTGAAGCAGGCTCCAGGCTCTGAGCTGTCAGCACAGAGCCTGATGTGGGGCTTGAACTCACGAACCATGAGATCATGACCTGAGTCAAAGTCAGACGCTTAACCAACTGAGCCACCCAGGCGCCCCCATGTTGACAATATTTAAATGGTTGTTTTGAAATTATTTATCTTTCTGCCTCTCCCTTTATATTTTAAGAGAGGTGCTACTAATATTTCTACTATATTGCTTAAAAGTAATGGAATACTTTTGGTCAAAAAACCAAAAAATCAGCCTGGGCCTCCCTGTGCCTGCTGGTAGGACAAAACATCTCTTTTCTGGAACTCTGTATCCACTAGTACCGTAGTTTCCCTTTATATTCTTCAAATCATAAAGTACAAATCATCTCTTGATAAGACATGAAATAGCACAGTCACTCCAGACATCCCATTTGATTCTAAATTAAAACACACAGGCAGGTAAGGGACAGTCATGTTTGTTCTTTTTTAATTCTACTAACATAACGAGTACAGTCCTATTTACCTTTCTAATCTTTGAGAAAAGCATTAGCTCTAAGTTTAAATTTAGAGTGGTAACTTAAATCTCATTCCTTATGTTTGTTGCTCATATGTACCATGTGAACATAATTTTAACGACAGCAGACAGAAAAATCGGTCTAAAGAAAGGACAGAACAGCTCAGAGTTAAAAAAGCATTTAACTTTGGCTATGGACTTGCTTTCTGAGTCTCATTTGATTTATTTTCTGATCTAAAGAGATGTGGGGACTCAGAGCATCACAGATAGAATAGAACAAGCCCTTTACGAAGGCATGGTCGGCAAAGAGAGCTGGAAACTCTCTGGACTCCAGGTTCAGGTCATCCCAGATATGATAACCTCTCACTCACAGACCTCTCCATCCAGGCTTATTGGTCGCCAGACTGTGTACTGAAAACATTCAGAATAAGAAGGCAGCCATGGCAGAGTGTGCCCTATCAGTGGGCTTGGGCATCCACCAGCTGGTGCTATACCAGCGCTAAGTAAAGATGTGTGAGTCCTGAGGCCCTGGAGTCCAGGGCTCCTTCCCTGAGCAGGCGGAGGAACCAGTGAAAGACAAGTGGATCTTGACTCAGCAGCCCGGAGTCTGAGTTTCGGGAGCATCACTGCTCGGTAGCTATGTCTCCACTTGCAAAGCCCTTACTGACTGCTCGTGAATTAACTGATCTATAAAATAACAGCACTATCTATTCTGCCGTCTCAAAGCACTGTTTTATACTGAAAAAAGGAGGGGTCTATAATGCAGTGCTTGTAAATTACATAACTAATGCTGTAACTATTAGCAATTAAGAAGAAACTAGTATTTTCCAAAGGTAATTACCTGTTTGGTGCCTTAAAAAGTCTCAATGGTGTATTCGCAGAGATACTTGAATTCCAAGAATAAGTAAATTTCACTTATAGATCAATCAACAAAAATCAAGTCAGAGCAGGAGACAAAAAAAAAAAACCCTCTTAATATAACTGAAAACTGTCTAAATTCAAAGCCACTTCCTTGCTATTCCCATTAGCACGGAACAGAACAAAAACAAACAGTAACAATAACATAACTTTGCTTGTTGGGAGTTTCGGCAAACGAGTAATTCAAGAGTGGTCCTTTTTGTAGAGAGCAGAAGGCTTACGTTAAGAACTGATGGGAAGACGTGGAACTGTTGCAATGGGACTATGTGTACAGGGTAGTGCATACACTTCCGTTCTCTGAAAATGGGTAGGGTATGGTATAAACGAGGCCGTCTCCCGAGAGCTCAGTGGCCCGATGAGCCTGGACGGTGGTGGCAGGGCTCTGGCTCGCAGGCCTGGGGTGTGAGGACACTACTCACCAGCCTTACAACCCTGAGGAGACTTCGTAACGTCCCAATGCCGTGGCCGTGGAGGGGCAGTGATCACAGGAGATGGTGTAAAACTTTAGTGACGTCTAAGTTACTTTCTGGTGTAACAGCCAGTAAGGAGGAAGGAGGGCGAGAGGTGACCAGGCCACTCACTAGTGCATGTACTCATCTACTGCACGGAGTGAAGTCATGTCTCTTGAACAACATTATTTTTATGGGAATATTATAAAAGGAGATTCTGAGGCAAAGGAAAGTGAAATTCAGAGCGAGGGCCTTCCCACTCCGCATCCTGACATCCAAGGACTCAAGAGTATGCTTAAATGTATGAATTCGTCCTGCAGGTGTGTGGGGATGTGTGGGGATGTGTGGTTCCACAATCAGGCGGCTCCGGAGGTCAGCAGTTTCTAGTCCTTTCCATAGCATTTCATGCTTTTCTTCCTATCACCTACTTTGTTTTCAGCTGACAACTTTTACCAGCTCAGTGTCCCTCTCCCCTTTCTAACTAGCTGCTTTTACTGGAAATCAGATCATCAAACTTGTAAAACCGAATTAGAAATAAATAGATTTCGAGAAAAGATCTCTCCAAGGAGTATTTGGACTTAAGGATCCTTATTTTGGCTACCTTTAGATTTTTTTTTTTTTTGCCTATTTCCTGATTCTTCTCTATAATAGATGAAGTTACTATAAAGCATTTATACAGATAGTCCAGCACTTACACAGCCTGTAATTATACAGTTTGTAAAAGGAGCACACAAAATGAAAGGGTTATAACCTTATGCAATGTTACTTTGAATGTTAAATTGGCCCCTGATGTATTTATCAGCTTTTAGAGTCTTGAAGTAGAATTTCTCAAAAGAATCATTTATTTCAATGGAGTATTTTAGTATTATCATGTGGCCAAAAAACTCCTGTGAGTAAAGCAAGAAAAACACATTCAATGTTTCATAAGGACACGTCTGCTCGGTCTCCACCAGCAGAGAGTCTAATTCATGAAGTGAGGGATGAGGCTCAAGCACTTGAGGTTTTTCAAAAACGGTCCTAAGAGACTCTGAAACCACAACACAGTTGATAAATTTCTTAAAAGTCATAAAGTAGAACAATTAAGTTATATTTAAAACACGGAGGATAAGCTTTACATGCAAAGAAATAATCTTGGACCTTCTACCAACAAAAGGTCTGCCACTAACTGGGCGTGTGAACAGGAGAGTAACTTCTACGGCATCCAATGACTAGAGGGGGAAAACAATTTTTGTCGATCCCAAATTTGGAAGTCGGGTCTGAGTTCCAACAGCAGTTTTGCTACCAAACAGATACAAATTCTTAGCAAGTGACACTTCTCTCGGCTTGACTTTTTCTTCTGTAAAAAAACTGGAGTTTTAATCATTTCGCTAGGATGGCCAGATCAAAAAGAGAATCTGAGAACAAATGTTGGTGAGGATGTGGAGCCGTCGGTACCTGAGACACTGAGAGTGAATGCAAACAGGCGCTTTGGGAAACGGGCTGGTGGTCCTTGAACGATGGCCACACATGGAATTACCACAGGGTCCAGCTGCTTCCTCCCTAGGTAAGGACCCGAGAGAACTGAAAACCGACATGCTCACAAACACTCATTCATGAATGTTCATAGCAGCATTATCGAGAATCTCCAAAGAGCAGAAACAACTCAAGCCCATCACCTGATTAATGGACAAACAAAATGTGGCAGTCGGCCCAATGGAAGATTACTTGGCAATAAAGAAGGATATCCTGACTCGTTCTACAACTTGAACATTGAAAACATGAGGCTAATTGAAAAAGCCAGTCACAAAGGACCATGTGTTGGATGACTCTATCTACATGAAATGCCCAGAATATGCAAATCTAAAGATACAAAATGTAGACTGGCAGGTGCCTGGGGCTGGGAGGGATGGGTATTGGGAGTGACAGTTGAGCTGCGCAGGATTTCTTTTTTGGATTATGGAAATGTTTTAAAAATTGTGGTGATGGATATGCAATTCTATTAATATATTAAAGGCCACTGAACTGTACAGTTTCAATGGGTGGACTGTGTGATATGCAAATCATATCTAAAAAGCAATAAAAAAATCTAGATTTTAATACTAGCTACAGAAGATGATCTTCAAAAAATTTTTTATGGGTTTTATTTATTTTTGAGAGACAGACAGAGACATGAGCAGGGGAAGGTCAGAGAGAGAGATACAGAATCCAAACCAGGCTTCAGGCTCTGAGCTGTCAGCACAGAGCCCGACACAGGGCTCAAAACCACGAACCATGTGGTCATGACATGAGCTGAAGCCGGACGCTCAACCAACTGAGCCACCCAGGTGCCCCAGAAGATGATCTTTAAATAAAGGCACGTGAGCTCTTGGTGCATTATAACTATTGAACATACTGATTTTTCTTCGTTGTTCTATTACTAATAGCGTCTTCAGGCCCCAATGAGACACTTGAATGGAAAATCTAGCTAACCTGGGAGCCCACCTGCTCCAGCCCTCCATCTTCAAACTGGAAGCTTTAATCTTTAGATGATACAATCTATAAAATGAAGGAGTGGATCTCCATCGTTTTCTCAAAATCCTTCCATGCTACTTTGTCTGTAAATCATGAGAAATCCACATTTTACTTAAAAAAAAAGTAAACATGTACTGTTGTTTACTAACAAGCCTTACCAAACCTAGGCATTACTGGGGCGCCTGGGTGGCTCCGTCGGTTAAGCGTCTGGCTTCGGCTCAGGTCATGGTCTTGCGGTTCATGGGTTTGAGCCCTGCGTCGGGCTCTGTGCTGACAGCTAGCTCGGAGCCTGGAGCCTGTTTCAAATTCTGTATCTCCTTCTTTCTCTGACCCTCCCCTGCTTGCGCTGTTTCTGTCTCTCAAAAATAAATTAAGAAAAAAATTAAAACCTAGGCATTACTGTTAACTCAAGTTACAAGCGGTTTTAAGCAAACCTCAGATGGAGCGAGAAGGTTCGCCTACCAAGTGGGAGTCATGATGATAAAAGCCCCAAGCTGCCCGTTCTGTTGGGCTTACATCTTGACCTAAACCACAAAATCTTCAAAAAAAAAGGCCTGCGTTCTCTGCTGGGCTCGGTCCCTGAAGACTTCGGGATTCCTTTAAAGGCAGCATAGCAACCAGTTTCTGCAGATGTCTGTGATGGCAAGAGGCAGGGTGCTCACCTCCAGATGTCACTTCCCTTGGAGAACAAGGAGGACTTGATGACCTCCGGGGCCATCCAAGCGTAGGTGCCGGCGGCGCTCATTCTGGTAGTCCTATGCCATTCTCTCGCTAACCCAAAATCGGTAATCTTCAATGTTTTATTGCAGATGTCATCATGCTCTATCTTCTCAAGCAGCAAAACTTAAAAAGAAAAAGAAGAATCAAAAGATTCAAAGGTGGAATATTTTCATGTTCTTCTAATTTTCTGATCCCCAATGTTTCTTTGGTATTTAAGAGGCAACCTTCACTGCAGGCGGAAAAGAAATGAGAATGGGCTTGTATTTTACATCTGACCTTACTTCCATCACCTATGTCATAACCTTTACTGGGTCATTAGGGCCTACAGGAACCAGCTGTTTGTTTGTGTTTTAATCCACAGGCACAAGACGGGTCAGCACTCCGTATGAATGTTTCCTTTTATGAGAAAGTAAATGATTTCTAGAGGCAAGAAACATTTACTGAGGTACTGCAGATAGGATCAGAAGTCTGTTAGAGTTTCCCCAGTAAGGACAGAATATACTGTTTTCTTCCTAGGAGTTCGGTCCTGATCTATCTACATGCAGAGCTTCTGCTGCTGAATGTATTCAAGAACACAGCAGACAGATGACGTATCTCCACAAATCATTACTATCCAACAGTATCTTATAGTAAATTTGCAAAATGTGTACAGGTTTTTAACTCCTAAAGATACTTGATGAGTTATGATTGCTTTGAAGCTCACAATAGAACAAAAAGTAAAAGCTTTAGATAAACATCATGCAGACGCTGCTTTTCCTAGCCCCCAGCCTGAGACAATGTAACAGAACATACAGGGCAATTTCCAGGAGCTGAGCTCTGGCCAAGTCAGCCCCTGAGCTCCCGTGTAACAGTAGCCAAAACAAACATGCTTCTCAGTCTCTCCTCACCTGCACCCTGCCCTTTCAAGCACCTGGGGTTCTTCTCACTCCCGCTGCTTGATTTCCCTCTGCCCATGACCATGCAGAAGCGTTCCTGAGGTTTTCCACGTGGCTCTAACGAAGCTACCTACCTGGGCTCCTCCTTCCCATCTGCTACACAGGGAAGGCTTTAAACCTATTTTTGCTAACTTCTTTCACTCCTTCCTTAGAACCATGCATTCTGCCGCATAGCTCTACTGGTCTTTTCCCACCGCACCCCCCCCACCTTCTCTACTTCTCCTGCCACAGGAATTACAATCCTAATTGGCCCGAATAACACATCCACCAGAAGATTCCTCTTCCTCAGGTGTCACAGCATTCCTTTATTTTTAAGCCTTGCACACACAAACTCCCCGTAAAGGTAACAACGTGGAGGACTCTTGAAACCATCACGTTAAGGGAAAGAAGGCGGACGTGAAAGGTTACACACTGTGATTCCCTACGTATTCTGGAAATGGGACAGAAATCAGTGTCTGCTGGAGGCTGCTGGCATGGGCTTCCCTGCAAAGCTCCCCAAGAGAACTTTCTGGGGCCATGCAAGTTCTCTGCCTTGGTGGTGGGGGTGGTAGCTGTTAAAAGATTATATACATTCATCAAAACTCATCAAACTGAACTCCTTCACAGGGTGAATTTTACTGTATGTGAATTAAAGGGTAGTAAACCTGCATTAAAAAAAAAAAGCAGAAACTCCCATGGTTCCCCACGACTCAGAGATCATGTCCACAGGCCAAAACGTGGGTCACCATGGCCTCTACCTGTGCATAGCAACCTGCCTTTCAGATGACATCATCTTCCTCCGTATGTGTCTCCTCCACTTAAACGCCTCATCCGGCCCGGTGTCCTCCTGGGGAAACCTTCCAAATACCTCTAAGCAAAGGAAATTACCCCCACGCCCTTACTCACACAAACCTCGTGTTTCTATTACAGCCCTTTTAAAACATAGGGCTTAGAAGTATTTGTCTTCCCCTCTGACTTCTTCACTAGACTCCGCTCGGTGAGAGTGAGTGTGAGTTAGAGAGTGGAAGAAAGAGAGAGTGAGAGAGAAAGTTGGTAGGGAGAAGAGGAAGGTGGGGAAAAACAGGCTCAATTCACATTCATACTCATGTGATCAACTCTGTGTCTCCCTCTTACTCAAGGCAGGTGCCTAATGCTTCCCAATGAACCAAACAGACACCTTGTTACAGTTGCCCTTTGCACACGCCACTCCCACCTAACGGAGTCGCTAGCCAGGGCTGAGTTTTCCTATACACCTTGTACCCATCCATTATTTCATTCAAGCCTCACAAAAATCCCAAGAGATGAGCCTTCACTCTCAGAGGATGAGGAATACTGGAAAAAAGCACCAGAACGAACCCATGTAAACAGCAATCTGAATTTCAGAGTCAATAGGGCCTGTGGGGGGATCGTTACTCAGGCTTCGACTTGAAAACTAAAATGAAAATAAGGCTATTTCATCCTTTTTTTCTTTTTTTTTTTTTAAAAAGAACATTTGTGTAACATTGTTGCAACCATGGGCTAACTCTTAGAGGGATTAAAAAAAAAACCACTGAGGACCAATGGGAGGTCTTTGAGAATCATCTATCCAGACAAAATTGGGAGAACAGCATTAAGACGTTCTTCTTTTTCAGTTTGTAGAACATGATCATGAGGAGGCCCATTTTCCCGGACAGTTCTAAGAACAATGAACATTTACCGGGTTACCTTCCATTTGTCAGAGGCATCGATGGGCATTTTCATCATAAAATCCACACCACAGGGCAACAGATTTATAGGATTTATTATCTGTACTTTATAGATAAGGAGGCGGAGACCCAAGTGTTGGGTAATCTGTCATGTGGTGAAGGAGCAGTAGCTGTAGCACTCTGACTCGGAGAAATACACTCCTAACTACGGTCTACACAGCCCAGATGACAGCTTTCATCATATTTTCACAAGAGCTTCCTTTATCCTTGAGAAATCTCTCTCCATTCAGGTGACAATTCTTTTCTTTCTGATTTCCTATCATTGGCTAATTATCAACCCATCTCAGTGGAGGCAGCCTGACGTGGTGAGGAAGAGCGTGCACTCTAGGGCCAGATCTGCTTTGGATTCTGTGCTTCTGTCCCTTTGCCCGTTATGGGAAATGGGACAGTGGGTACCTCATAAGCAAGCAATGAAAATCAAATACTTAGAGAGCTGGAGAATAGCATTCTGTAAAGATCACACACCACACACACACACACACACACACACACACACATGCCTTTTATCAATGGGTTTGAAAGTGTGTTTAGTCAGTTGTTCAAAATCATCTTCGTGGACATCAGGGAACCGTGAATCTTTCTCAAGACTTGAAATTTCACTTTGCAGTGGATTCGCATTTCATCTGCATATCATCAAATGTTTACAAAATTAAACTGTCCCAAAAGTCAAAGAGTTCATGCAACTAGAGAGAGTCAACACTAATTTATTTTTTTAAGTGTTTTTATTTTTGATAGAGAGGAGGGGAAAGAGAGAGCGAGCGAGCGAGTGAGCAGGAGGGGGAAGGGATGGGGGGGCATAGGATCCCAAGTGGGTTCCTCACTGACAGCAAAGAGTCCGATGTGGACTCTCAACAGGGCTCCAACTCACAAACCATGAGATCATGACCTGAGCCAAAGATGGACACTCAACTGACTGAGCCCCCCAGGTGTCCCCAACACTAGATTTAAATGTGAAGAGGTATCTGAGTGGGGGACTTTCATAAGCTGTCAATACTGAACAAATATTGCTGTGGAAAAGCATTTCTTTACCCAACTGACCTATGAGATTTAGAGAGCAACGACCCCCTGTTCTATTTTCGTATCAACTACATAGATGATGGACCAGCTTTCAGGTGGTTTATATGCCTGCCCATGGTTATATACATAGGTGGTAAGTAGCAAGACCAAACTTCCACCATTTTCCCTACTTTAAAATTCAGTGGTGTACTATACAGTGAAGGATGGAGAGGGTAGGGGAGAGACTCACCTCTGTTTAGAATAGCCTCTTACTCCATCCATCTACACTGTACCTATTCTCAAGGTCCAGCTTCCTGAGGAAAACCTTCTAGAGCATCCTACAAAATAATGAGCACTTCATCTTTCCCAGTCCTTCATTATCCACATATTATGTTGTTCTGTCCATTATCTTTTCACCTAAGACTTATGGCCCTAACTTATGTATGAAGCTACTTAATCCTAGGAACTGAATTTTACAGATTTCCCATGCATCCCCCCAATATCACCTAAGTAAGTACCCTCTACTCATCGAACTAGTTGATCTAATAATAATTATCACCAGCTCTAATATTAAGACTACTGCCTACCATTTATGGAACTTCTATGTATAGTAGTTTTCACACGTTTAATATCTCCATTCATCTCCACACTATTCTATGCAGTGGGAATCATAATCCCTAGTGGACAAGTCTAGAAATGTGATCCAAGAGCATATGCGTCTACAACACAGAGCCAGATTCTGGGTTCTGTCTGTGGGCCACGTCCCCAGTCTTCGGCGGTGCAGAGAGAGTTGCTGGCTGTAGGAAGGGGGCAGAACCACCGGAGAGTTCATTCTGGAGACTGCTTAAGAGATTGGTTTTTGAATTTTCCTTCCTTCCACATCAGCTTAGGGTATATTTCCTTCTCAGTCTTTATTCCTTACGAATGTCAAGAAAAATAAATTTCTAATCACTTTAAAATACTTAAACCACAGAAACAAACCAAAAACCAAGTTAATCAGCTACTTCATCAGCAGGATTACATTTGTCCACTATAATACTACTAATTTCACTTTTAAACAATGGTTATTCTTACCACCAAAAGACCCCAAATCAATGATCAAAATGGCTTGCAGTTCTATAAAACACTGTCTTCTGACATATTTTCACACGTGTCTTCACTTTTACAAACATCCACATGGGAAGGCACAAGGGGGCACTGATGAAAATGGGCATAATGATGATTGTACCTCCCCAGACCCCAGGAAGACCTGGCAACCCTTGGGAAGCAACTGAAGGCTAAGAATTCTTGAGAATAACTGAAAACAGAACAGTGAGAACTAAAAACAAAATGAATAGGGGCGCTTGGGTGGCTCAGTCAGTTAAGCGGCTGACTTCAGCTCAGGACATGATCGCGTGGTTCATGGGTTCGAGCCCTGTGTTGGGCTCTGTGCTCACAGCTTGGAGACTGGGGCCTGCCTCGGATTCTGTCTGTCTGTCTCTCTCTCTCCCTCTCTCTCTCTGTCCCTCACACTATGTCTTTCTCTCTCTCTCTCTCTCAAAATAAATAAAACGTTAAAAAATGAAATATTTAAAACTGGTTACCTTCTAAATAAATGTCAGGGCAGAAAGTGCTCTGGGCAGTCTTCCTAGTGCCGGTTTGAGAGCGTTTCCCCCCAGGCCCAGTCCAAAGTCTCCAAGGAGATAAATGCCTCCACACTTTGAACAGAAAACAGGTTAAAATAACATTCTGAATGTCAAATGTCTAGAGTTGCATGAAAGGACCATTGTTTTGGATTTTATTTCAGAGATGTTCAGAAGAATTCCTGAAATTCCTTATCTTTTGGGCAAAGTGACCGAAACCAAAAATAGCCAGTGTCCCGACAGGTAGACTCAGGCACCTGGCCAGGTTTCAGCCTGAGGCCTCAAGGTCGGTGGCCAGCTTCCGCTTCCTGCCATTGCCTGGGAAGGCTGGAGCGCACCGGCTGGCCACCAGGAGGGAGAATGCACACACCAGGCAAACACAATTTTTTGGCCCCAGAAACGGTAAATTCTTGTTAGTAACCTAGCGAGGAGTGTTTGAGCCTCCTTTTGTGAGACTTGAGTGAAGATTTTTGACCCTTGTTAGCCCTGTTCTTGAACAATCAGCCTTTACAACCTTGTACTTAGTCTACTTATTCAACCATGAGGCACTTGATTTTTCCGGCTCCTTTGAAGTTTCACATTGCCATGTTCAGAGTTATTGCATACAATGTATGTTTTTTAACAGCAATTACACTGTATCCATTCTCTTTTCTCAACATTTACAGGATTGCTGTGTTCAAATTCCATTTGAGCCAAATGGGGTAGTTTCAATTAATCGTTAACTAGAAATACAGAATCAAAACAAAAGTCCTAAGAAGGAAAGCAGGTTGAGAGAGGCAAAATGTGAAAGAATATAGTATTAATAAACATTACTTCTCTCTGCCTAAGGAAGGGGACCCTGAGAATTTCAAGTCCAAAAACAACCGTCTATAGGGATTAAGTGAAGACTTCCTAAGCTTACCAAGTAGCACTACGTTTGCACACGTTTCTTTCCATCTCTTCCCCCACTGGTGCCAGGTCACCTCCCCCAATACACATACCCCTCAGTCACTCATATCTGTGGAAGAAAATCTAAAATTTCCCCCTGGCCTTCAAGCCCCCTCTGGGCTTTCCAGTTCCTCTGAAACCTCCCAAATGAACCCTGCATCCCAACAACTCTGGGCACTACTGGCCATCCTGGCACCTCAGTACAGAGCGCCCTCCCCTCCTCCCCTCCCTCCATAAAACAACATGGGGCGGGCACCCCACTTTTGGCATAAGCATCAGGGCACCAGCGCTGCCTTCCACTGGGAGATCACTTCCAAGTCTATAACCCTTTTGGAATCTCCAATTCCCCTTCTCTAAAAAAAAAAAAAAAAAAAAAAAAAAAGAACAACTTTCTCAGTCTCCTCCTGCTCCGACACTACAGGAGTCAGTAAACAACATCACCCTTCGGGCACCTTCCTTCAAGACCTCAGCTAGAAGTTTCTACTTTCCAGTGCTGCTCCCATGACCCTTAAATAATGTCCCTCTCCTCTCTCTGATGATGTTATAAGCTACTGGAGGGTAGAATTTGCACCTGGTTCACCTCATTTATTTATTCACCTATGCTACATAGCAAACTGGCAATTTTATATGCTCGGTAGATATTTGTTCAATGAATGGGAACATAAATAGTGTGAGGGGGGGAAAATGAGTGTGAGGAAGGTGAATTATTAGAAGCTTTTCCATGTGAGGTCAGTGGCTACTGTGGAAAACCAAGTGAACCTCCACGATCCCAAAACAGTATCAGGGAACCAAGACTGTTGTTCAGAGAATCATTACAGGGCGGTTATTCCGAATTCCTCTCTGTCCGCAGCATTGGACACAGTGGATCGTCCTCTCCTGAAGCATGGTCTTCGCTGGGCTCCGGGGCATCCCCCGCTCCCCGGGGCTCCCCTCCTTTGCCAGCGGCTCCTTTTTCTGTTTCTTCCTTTTCTCCCTGATCTCTAGTTATTGCAGACCTCCAGGACGAGGATCCTGGGTCTCTGGCCCTTCTATCTACTCACACCCCAGATAATATCAGCCTGCCTGGGGGCTTTAAATACCATCTCTATGCCAAGGACTCCCAAATGTTTACCTCTGCCCTGGTTTCCCTCCCATCTGTTTGCAAAGCTGCAGCCAGTGAGATCCTGTTACAAAGCAAGTCAGACCCCAGTTCTCAGTTCAAAACTCTCCAGTGACATAGTGAAGTCAAAGGTCTTTTAAGACCTACAAGCCCCAGTCTCCAACCCCTCACATCCTACCATTCTGCTCCGGTCCTCTCCTGCTACACTGGCCTCCTGCTTCAGGGATTTTGCAGGCTCTGTTCCCTCTGTGAGTTTTCTTTTCCAGATGGCCTGTTTGGGTTTTCCTGATGCCCCCACCTTTGTTGGAAGGCCTTCCTTATCCATCCAACCTAAAACTTCAACTGCTCACCTCAACAGGTTCGCCCTCTTCAAACTAAGGTTTGCCACTCTCCCACATGCTACATCTTTCATGATGTATTGTTTAACACCTGTGTTGCTTACTGGGTTGGACGGTCCAGGAGCGGAGGAATGCGTTCCTGCTTTGCTCTCTACCGAACACCGAGAGTCTCTGGGAGAGCTCCTCCTGGCACAGAGCACACAATCAATAAATAACTGTTGCATAAATGAATGCATTAGCTTACCAAATGCAAGAAGATGGACTTCTCTAAAGAAAATGCAGACGTGGCCAGCTAAAATAGAGTTTCACATTGCTCTTGCGCCCAACCCAAACGTCACCGTACAAACCTTTCCCTGGACACGTACAATAGTTCAGTTTTAATGAGAAAACTTCTTACATTCCATTGTGTGTGAAAATCTAGTTCAATATTTGCGTCATGTTAGTCTTTTCACGAGGTAGGTGACAAAGCAAACGGAGGGCAGAATTCTTCCACTAGATGCTACGCTAACGTGTTAGTGAGCGGAAAGTCGCGTATCGGATACTATTGGATTCAACATTTGCAGAAAAGCAGAAACTAAATACAGTCCTTCAAATCATCTATGCCAGTAATAACTCAAACATTCCTATGTGCAATCAAGGCTCCCCCAGATGGCATGTGATTTGGTCTTTTTCCAAGAGCCCGGAGCACTGTCTGGTAAGGAAACCTGGGGTTGAAACTGTTACAATAGCAACAAGAGTTCTTCATGCCTCCTCCCTGACCCTGAACGTATCAGCCCAAGTTACAAGTGGAGCTGCCACAGCACGCGGGCGGAAGCACCTGTCAGAGGACAAGGCTCCAGACAGTGTCCTCAGACTGCGGACTCGTCCCAATCAAGTAACAGCCAAATCAAAAAACCACTTCCCCCAACCAAATGAAGAAATATATGATTACACCGTACTATAGACTGCAGAATGACTAACAATGATGTTAAGGTTGTAGAAAACTTTTAGGTATCAAGGAGTTCACATGGAAAAACTTTAGGAAATATTTAAAGCACCCAAAGTATTTCTAGGTAACATATAAAAATGAGCATCCTCACCAGCTTATGCTTAGATTGTGTCTTACAGTTTATTAAACACTTCGATATATACCAGAGGCAGCAAACTACCCGCCATGGGCCAAGTCCAGCCCAATGTCTACTTTGTAAATAAAGTTTTATTGGAACACAGCCTCACTCATTTGTTTACATATTATCTATGGATGCTTTCGGCTTCAAGAGCAGAGTTGACCAACTGGAACAGAGAACTTAAATATTTACTACCTGGAGCGTCACAGGAAAAGTGTGCCCACGCCAGGGGTGCATTATCTTCCTTTCTCCTCACATCATCCTATCCAGAAAGTCAGTGCCCATGAGCCCTCAGCTGGTGAATTGTGGAGTCAGGGTACAAACCTCAGATACCACAGTGACATTATTTGTCACTCAATGTCAAAGGGACAAATGCTTAGAGATATTCCTTTCCCCAAAGACACAAGCCCAGAACAATCTACCCCATACTCTCATTCTGGTGTCTTCTCTGACCAACCATCCCATTTCATCAGACAGTGAACTGGTTCAGAGATGCCGTCTGTATTCATGGAAGAATTTATAGATCAACCCAGAAAACCGTAAGAAGGAACCCACAACCTGGCCCTTTGAACAATTTCCAAACCTTGCTCTGCATTTAAATCATCCGGAAGCTTTTTTAAAAAACATATTGTTGCATCAAAAGCCCAGACGGATTAATGAATGGAGAGAGTTAACTTTGTGTCAAAGCAAGTTAGTAAAACATGAACGGTGGGACAGTGTCTAAGTGCTCAGTTAGAAGTTTCTTCAGTTGTAAATTTCAAGAGTTTTGAAATAAAATGGTAGGAAGAAAATCACTGCTTGTTCCCAACACTGGTTGGCTAAATCAGAACATCGAAAAATGAGACAAGGGATTTTACTTCTTAAAAGCTCACCAGGACCTTCTGACACTGTACTCGGTATATGGACAGCAGCTCCAGAGTGCATCCTTCACCAGCAGAACTCATCATCTGGCTTAGGGGACTTCAAAGTATGGTCCAGGGACCCCTGGCCCTTGCTAAGGTGGCAACAGATTAAGTGCAGAAGCAGATATGAACATCCATTTGTCTCCTTGTAAGTCTGCCATCAAAGTGAGCTTCAAAAGCATAAAGTGATGCCACTCTCCTTTCTCAATTTGTCTTGGAAAATAAGGGTTGTTTCTTTTCTTTTTCCCTCCATTAAACATGCTATGTTAATGTGCAATGGGTCTGCTATTGTTCAATTATTAAATATTTTTAAGTTTATCATGTCAGATTTCTAACTTGGTAAATATCAGTAGCTATAACACCCACGTAAACAACAGCCCTTTGGGGTCCTGATAATAAATATGTGAGAAATGCTCATCCAGGGACTAGATGGAGAAGACAAATACTCAGGTTCTGGGATTAGAGGCTCTGGATGCAAGTCTGACAAACCAAGAGACCTTGATAAAGGCAAGTAAACCCTGGCTTCAGTTTCTTCATCTGTAAAATGGGGACAGGCAGAAGGCTGCTGTGAGGCACCAATGAGGATCAAGTGTGGGCTGTACCCAGGACTCTGGAAGCATGAGATGTGTGTGAGCCGTTGTCCTGTGATGGCCATTGCTTAGTTAAAGCACTTAAGATGAAGCAGCGTTTGAGAGAGACGGATTTTTAAAAATAACCAAATTCACACTGATTGGAGGTCAACTGTACAGATCTATTTCCGGCTCCCAGACAAAACCAGCACAGTTCTGCCAGCCTGTCTAGGAACCCTTGCTCTGCCCCCTGACACTCCTAACCGAGGTGCTTCACCTGTTGGGAGCTCCTCAGGGCCTGGGAGGGTTTGGGGACAGTCACTCTGATACCTGGAATAAAAATCACCAGCCTGGCATGGTAAATCTGGTTACTATTTCCTAACTCTAGTGAATCAGAGAGAGAAAATGCTCTCAACCAACTCACCAAAGAAACAGTGATTATAAAAACTAGGCTCCGGTCATAAACGATAAACAATTTACATCAAACCAGTGTCTAAGTATTTTAATTTTTACTGCCCTACTGATAATCTAGGATAGGACAGTCATAAACCAAATTATCTCAGGCCTGAGTTTCTTTTTCCCATACAGATGTTAATCTTTCAGCAGACCAGACCACGTTCTTCCTTGAAACCTTTAATGGCTGGCTCTTGTTAGTCTATATACATTAGCGTGGCATTCTAGGCACTCGCTCACCGCTGCCCACATGCTAAATGCCTATTTCCTTTCCACAAAACCCCTCACTGCCCTTTTTCTAGCTGCACCTGACTACCCTTGGTTCCCTAAAAGTGCCCTATGCTTTCACGCCAGTTTTCCCCCCAAACACCTTTGATGGGTCAAAAAATCATCAAACAGATCCATCCCCCAGCCCCCACTCCCACCCAGGGACTCTGTCAGCACCTAAAAGAGGAATTCAGTAGACCGCATCAGAAATCAAGAACTTCAGGCTCAATGAGGTTATACCACTTGCCCAAGGTCACACAGCTCGTGTATGACAACACCGATAATCGACCCAGGTCTGACCCAGGTCTGATGGACCTGGAAGGCAATGCTCCCGCCAGCAGCGCCTCTGTCCTGGAGAAGTTTGTGTGCAAGCAGGGCTTTCAGACGCCTCTGAGATGCGCAGCGTGGTCTTCCCCTCTCTTCTTCCCTTCACTGTGCTCTGACCCAGTTGACAATGACTACACGCACGACCCAATCAGATGTGGCTCGTAGAGTCAGTCTGCATGACCCAAAATGGAATAAATGACCCCCCGCCACCCCTTACAAATAACTAGGATCAGATTAGCCCTTGCCACTTTTGGGGTATCTGTACTCAATTCCCTGCGCCCCTTGCAGTAGGGGGCATGAAGCTACATGTTTGGATTAGAAGAAAGATGAGAGAAGGAAGAAGATGCAAGTCTTTTAACTGCTAATAGCGTAATTAATAGCTCCTTCAAATTACTCTGATGATCTATTTAAGTACCTTATTTGGAGATTACAGTTCCTATAATTTTCTCAAATGGTTCCTTTATTTACACTGTACTAATGAGAAAAACTAAAAAAAAAAATAGATTCCTTTTGTAGTTTGTTTTAGTGAGAGCTCTAAATTGCATTTGATAATAAATGTAACTCTATTGATTGATTGTAAATGTAGATAATAATATATGTAATAATTATTCCCCAGAAGGCTAAAAAAAAAAGTCAGGATAAAAAGATGCTTAATCGCTGAAATGAAAAGTATACAAGTAAGTAGCTGCCAAAAATCTGTGGCTGTTTCTCATAGGATGTTTATTTTCTGTAAGAGCACCACCACCATCACAACGCAGTAAGCGGTATTCCAAAACAAGCAAACAAACAAAAATCATGCCACACAATCTTTTTTTCAAGCCCGAATCATGCCAGAATAAACAAAACACAGACTCAATTCTACTAATGCAAACCATCCTCAGTAACTCGCATATTGGACCAGCTGATCTTCATGCCCCCCTTGAAACTTCCTGGAAAACCACTTCCGCTGCCACCACCTTGGGTGACACCAATGCCCTCTTTGGCCGGAGCAACCTCCACAGCCTCCGGGTAGGCCAATTTCAAGTCCGTTCTCCACAACAGCCAGCGTCATCTGGTAAACACACAATCAGATCCCCCCACTCATCTGCACAGGCTGCATCCAGGCTCCAGACAGAGAGCGCTCACCCCCTGCCAGCACCCCCATGGGTCATGGCCACAAGCCCCACCATGCCTACCTCTGCCTCAGCCTCCCCGTCTTTCCTCCCCTCCCTGGGAAGTGTGGCTCATTTCTGCTTCATTCTCCCTTCGCCTGTCTCTTTGCTTGATTCATGCCTCCTCCTCACCCCTGTCTCTGTGTCACTCCGCAGAGCAGCCTCTCTCGACCACCCCTGTGTGACAAGCACCGTCATCCTCGGCCCCTCCCTGTCCGCAACCACCAGGCTTAACTGTCTTGACAGCACTCGCTCACTCACGTTTGCCACTGCACGGCAACCGTCTATCTTTCTTGTTAAACCACGTCCTACGCCACTGGGGATACTGTCATCTGGTTTGCCACTGCGTCCCTTGGGCCTAGTGGTGACTGGAGGTTGGGGGGGGAGGGCTCAAGGTTTATTGAATAACTACTCATGGTGATTTTTCTCTCTTCTCTGCATGGGTGGAAAACTGGCCATGTTCCTAGGACCCCCACGTTGCCTCACACTGCTCTCTAGTTGTGGCAGATAGACAGACTCAGCAAGGTATTTTCTACACACTTTGCATCCTGGGAGTGACAAGGCCTAGCATATCTTACCAACAAAAATGATGCTTAAAATGTGCTAATTTGGCTCAGCTTTCAATCTTTCACTGTTAGAAAAGGAACAAAGTAGTTTACTCCAACACAACACAGCTATTGTTTCTACATAAACACTGTCTCAAACATGATAAAACCTCAAAAGACCAATAAGAAAAGAGGAAAGAAAAAATACCAAGAGTCGTATCTTCCTATGACAAATCTAAACATTTGTTTTAAACAAGAATTTCAACTAACCTGGTTCCAGGTAGTTATACACTGGCTCTTTGTAGGCTCCAGAATGAAGATAAAATCGAATATTGATTTTTAAAAACCTTGTTTACATTATCATTAACTCACTACCACCATTAGCAAATAACCAATAAATTCAAACAAAACGCACTGTAATAGAATTTCTGCTGTTCTCAAACGTCTGAACAAGAAGTTATGGCTTCAGGGGCGCCTGGGAGGCTCAGTCAGTTAAGCCACTGACTCCTGGTTTTGACTCAGGTCCTTATCTCATGATCCATGAGTTCCAGCCCTGCACTGGGCTCCACACTGATAGTGCAGGGCCTGCTTAGGATTCTCTCTCTCTCTGTCCCTACCCTGCTTGTGCTCATGCTCGTGCGTGTGCTCTCTCCCAAAATAAATAAACTTAAAAAAAAAGAAGACGTTATGGCTTCCTAGATCACAAGAGAATTCCCAAAGTATCTACATTTAGTCACTGAATAAAGAAGACCAGAGAGTGAAGATAAGGCAATGTGCTAGGCACTGTGATTTGCACATTTCAGGACCTATTAAAAATATTCATGTTATAGTAATCGAGAAGCTATAGCAATGGTCCTACTAGAACAAGTAATTGGCTACGCTAGCAACCAAGCCAATTACATCTTTTCCAAAGTACAACAATTTAAAGCAAAGACAATCGTGCCTGACAATGAAAGAAATTAAAATGCTCCAGGAAGTTTGGCAGTTTATTCTGAGAGTGAAAATGCTTTCAAACACCAAGCGTATATGTGGAGTTTGCCGCATAGAACCACCCCCAAATGACATGTCTACCGCCCGCATAGGAGTCTATATGCCGCTGTTCAAGTCTCCTGCTGTCAACAAAAACCACTTAACCATGTGATTCTTCCAGGGTCATGCTATTTCTTTTTATTTTACTACTTAATAGTACTAGCTCTCTGAAATATTTTAATTCATATAAAAAGGTTTGTGATCGGAGCATGGATTATTCTCCCCATCTAGGCTTTGACAAACACAGGCAAACGTACTCTACCTTTGTGGACAAATTAACGAAGACCTCAAGCAATATCACCATCCAACAAGACAGACTAAGCATAACTCAAAATGATAGTTACAGGCCCTTCTACTTTTTGGTCTAAGGATCAACCTGACCCAGACTGTTTGTCTGTGTTGGTAATTGATGCCCTGTCACAGAGTAAGTCCGTAGAATGGCAGGTTCCACGTGGACCACAGACCTGCGGCAAAGGTCCAGGCAGAAAGAACAAGCAATGATCTTCTTTTTGCTCCCCTTAAAATACCTGGTTTTGCAGAAAATAACCAGCAGATAAGGGCCTGCAGGACATCACTGGGAAGAGAGCTTATGAAACCCGCAGACTGTGTACACAGGCCTCTTCAGTGGCAGCAGGTTACACACATCTTTCAACGAAAGCATATTACTGGAAATTAGCACCGACTGGTAGTGAACAACATCAGGTTTGAAGCATTTACAAAAATAAGTACACGGAAAACTGTGCTGTGTTTTTACTGTAACAGTCCGAAAGGAAATAATCCTAGAGTCCTCCATGTGACCTCTGTCCGAACTCAGAATACACACGACCGCTGCCATCTGTCTATGCCAGATCTTGTTTGAATTTGCTTCTGACACTTGAGTGGTTGCAAACTAGATTGTAAGACTAGTTACCCACACTTAAACAGTCTGACTCCTGTAATGAAGTCATTTTCAAGTAACTTTCAGTGCGGAAGAATTCTGAATAAGAAAAAGAATACACACACACATAAACCAAATAATGCATCATTGCTTCTTGTCATTCTCTTTTTCGGCAGACTTGGGGAAGGACAATGTTTCTGTTTGGGTTAGTGCCTGTCCCAGCAGGTTTAACCAGGTAGAAAGACGTGGCTGTTGGAGGCCAATGCCAGTTCTGGCCGCATCTTTAATCTTTCATGCAATTTCATGCCATCCTAGCAATATGAAGTGATCTTCAATGTTGAAGAACCAAGTTTAAGCAGAGATCCCATTCACTCTTTGTGAGGTGAAATTTCACAGGATTCGGGTTTAGCTCATTTGTTAGTTCTCTATTGACAGCTAGAAAAATCCACCTTGATTTAGAAACAAAGTGAAGGACACAGGCCAGGTCTTCAAGATTTCAAGTACGTGTGCAAGGACACGGGGGCTTTCTCGTAGCCTAGATTTTCATAATGGCACAAACTGGTGTTTATTTTCTGGAGACTTTGTCAACCCTCAAGCTGCCAAACCAAGGATAAAAATTCCACTTCATGTACTGAGATGTCTGAGTGAAAGTCTTGGGAAACTGTCAAAGGCCACGAGACCATATTTAAAGAGGTAAGCAGCGACCTCAATTCAGCACTTGTAAAGCTGAAGGAAAGTAGGAGTTCGATGAAGCCTAGGAGGGCCATGGGTTCCCCAGGTCAGGAGGCCCAGGTTTGCAGTTCCATAAAATGAGCCACTTACTGTACCTCAAGGCCAAACGGCACCGTGGGGTTCCCGGAGGATCCAGCTATTTAACAAGCATTTAGTCAGCAAAGACTGATCTGCCTTTTTTTTAAAAAGGTGCCCAAAAGCAACAAAGCAAAGTCAAGATGAGTGCGTCACCTGCCCCAAAGGAAGTAACCACTGTCTAGCGGGATCTCTGGGCCCTAGGAGGCCCGCTCGGGAGGTGCTGCTGGAGCAGGGAGGCTGACCTCCTTCCCCTTGGTTCCATGCCCTGGGCCCGCCGGGGGCTGACACCGCGGTGGGCTTCGCGCAGCAAGGCTGCGTTCCCCCCCCCCCCGCCCCCGACACGCCCCCGCCCCCGGCCCACTTACTGTTGCTGGACTTGAGGTCCCGGTGCAGGATGGACACGACGGCCTCCTCGTGCAGGTACAGCATGCCCCGCGCGATCTGCACGGCCCAGTTGACCAGCACGTGCGGGGGGATGCGGCGCGCGCGGCGCGCACCGGGCGCGCGCGGGTCCGGGGCGGCGTTGGCTGCG
>NC_043701.1:106845450-106864546 GCF_006229205.1 Suricata suricatta | reverse complement strand
CCCGCCCACCACGCTGGCCCGCCCCCGCCCCCTTGCGGCCGGCCCAGACCCCCGGTGCGGGACGGCCCCCACCGCTAACGCTCTGGGGCTTGGGTGCGCCGCGCCCACACGGCCCTGGAGGCGGAGCCAGCCGTGGGTGCACGAGGTTTTCTAGAAAAGTTAAACCGAGGGTGAGGCTTCGGGGAGGCCACATTTCTCTAAAAACCAGTGCAGCAGCGGCTCAGGAGGATCCCGTGCGCCGGGGCGAGACGGGAGGGACTAGACTGCAGTTCTGGGAGAGTCGCTGCGCGTCTCAGACGGGGCGCAAAACAAATCGGAGCGCCTTTCAGACCAGTTCCCGGAATGCGAGCTTTGGAAATCCGCCGCCCCAGCCCAGAACTAGCCAGATTACGGATCCCCGCGCGGGGAGCTGGAGGTTGCAGAGGCCTCAGATAAGCCCGCGTTTGTCTACTTTACTGGTTCCTCGAGCTGGAAAGAACTGCCGGTCCCTAATGGCCCCACAGGTTCGGGTTTGGGAAGCGTTGGCCACGACTGGGTGCTCGAATCCTTGGCCAGACATAGGCCCAAGAAAGGCGAATTAGAGCAAGAGTGTCTGCCCAGAGCCCCAGTTTACTTGCAAGGAATTGTGGACAGAAACATGGGGGGAAGCAGGGCCTGCGCCCTTCTCCCTTCACTTTGTGCATGCAAGGATAGGCTCACGAGAGAGATGGAAAATGAAGCTTTTGTGTTCTGGGGGTAGGGATCAGGTCAAGGCCAGCAATAAGGAGGAACTTTGGGATTTTCTTGTATGGACATACTTGCTTCTCTAATTTTTTTCATTATTAAAAAAAATCACCTTCCGGGGTTTACTGGGTCAGAAGGATAGGAAGGAGTGAAAGGATGAGTTCTCAGGAAATGGTCTGGCACTGTGAGATACAGCCTGTCTACTCTCCCTGCGCAGCCCAGACTCACAGAGACTCCTTTCTCTGCCCCATTACCCCCGTCCCATCCTACTCCCCAGTTTCTGACCTAATGGTGACAGGCCTAGACAGAGGTAGATCTCCTGTCTTTATTGATGGAGCTATGGGAAGAAACCTTCCAGGTGTCAATATTTCTCATTTAATGATTAACGAGCTCTTGCTCTGTGTAAGACCCTATTTTAAGGATTGGAAGTTACAAAACCCCTTCTCCAGAGGATGATAAGGGAATAAAGAAAGTTCCACAAGAGAAGAGTAAGCCAGTTGTCTTGAGCTCAAGGTACAGAAGCACTTCGTGTTGCCTGGAGTCACTGGGGAATGTTGTGCGTGTTATTTGAGCTGACTACGGCTAGCATTAATAGCGAAGAGGAAGAGGGGAAGAAGGACATCTCAGGCCATGAGAGCAGAAACAAGAGAGAACAAATAAATACTGCGCTCAGGGTGCTGCTACAGGCCAAGAGGTTACTGTGGCAAGCAAAGAGACTAGAAAAATGGCCCGATTATAAAAATTCTGAAGGAACGAGAGAGTCCTGTAGTAAGTCAGCCTGAAGTCTGGGTCCTTCACCTCTAGCAAACGAAGAGACGATTTGGGATTTGGGTTTTAGTAGAATAGGGCATAATAGTCTCGCTGTATATATAATGAGAAAGTCATGGTCTTTTCAATTTTCTTTCAGTCCTTCAAATCATACTGTTACTGGCTGTGTGACCTTGAACACAGTTACTTTAGTTCTCGGCACCTCAGTTTCCTTATTTGTAAAATGAGAATAACAAGAAATAGTACCTACCTCATCGGGTGGTTGGGGAGACTAAAGGAGATAATAGATGACAAGGGGTGGACAGGATTTAGCACATTTTAAGAGCTCAATAATAGTAAAGTTCCTCTTATTATTAATATCCCTTTTCAAAAAAGAGAGCAAGCTGGTCTCTGGTCCCTTTGACAAACGTAGTTTCTAATCATTTCGGAATGACCTTGGAATGACTGAGGTTGGGAATACCCGGCTGGGGGTGCAGGGGAGCCCTGATGTTTCAGTACAGAGTGGTGATGTGATGATATTGAAACTGTGTAAAGATGAGGTTAGCAAATGTGGAAGTGATGGGTTTGACTAGGGCGAGGTGAGCAACAAGAGACCCAGAAGAGAGACCACTGAGGCAGGAAAATGGGCACTTGAGGGGGGACTGGAACCCACAGTCCCCGCATCAGGAAAGAATCAGACCAGTGCCAGACACAATATGCAGAGAAGAGTCAAAAGGGCCTCATAACCCATTACAGGCCCCCAGGACCCCATCCCAAACTCAGGGGTCCAGATAAGTGCAAGGACTTAGAATTTGGGGGATTTTAACAATATAGTACATATTTGAGTACTAACTCTTTCAACTTGGGATGAGACAGCACCCTAAAATCAAACACATAGCTATTTCTTCCCCAAAATGTAAAAAAACAAAAACAAAAACAACAACAACAAACAAACTCAAGTGAGATAAATAAAGACCACAAAGAGCCCCATGTCATTTCATGTCAAGTTTTGTTGCCAAATGACTTCTAATGCCACCCTACAAAACTGGCTTTGGTTTTTGGAGCTTCTCAGATTTTAGAACTGTGGATAAGGGCTTGTGGGAAGTGTTCAAGATAACCCCACACAGGTTTCTAACTTACAGTAGGTAGAAGGCAATGATGTCAAGTGACCTACGGAATGGTTTTAGGGAGATGGTTACTCTTTGACATGTTGAATTTGGGATGGTGTGGGGGGTGCCTAGTTTTACAGTTAGAATGTCAGAGAATGAGGAGCTCAGAAAGGAGACCAGAGATGCAGAATTGAATTTTGGAAGTCATTCTCTAAGGTGAGGTCTCACACTGTAGAGAACTATTTTAGGCTGCATAGTGAGCAAGGGGACCAGTGTGTGCCTGTCTGAATCTTAGAGGAAGATTCCCAAAGAGAAGATGATTCTTTTTTTCTTTAAACATTTATTTGTTTTTGAGAGACAGAGTAATCAGCGGAGGGGTAGAGAGAAGGAGACATAGAACCCCCAAAGCAGGCTCCAGGCTCCGAGCCATTAGCACAGAGTCCAAAGCAGGGTGTGAACCCACGAGCTGTGAAATCATGACCTGAGCTGAAGTTGGACACTCAACCGACTGAGCCACCCAAGCGCCCCGAGGAGATGATTCTTAAGGATTGATTTTCCCTCCCGAACCAACAGATTGATACAGCTTTTCAAGAGAGTAATTCTATATAGCCATTCCCTGGTTTCCCTAACAGGAACGAACATGTTGCCCTTTTGTCTGATTCCTTTTCATTTCTTCCCTTGGTTCTTCTTTTTGTCAACTTCCATTTAAATGTATTTGTCACCCCAGTTCTGTCTTAGCACTCTGCTCTTCTTGAATTACGACTGTCTTCTTGGTCGGATTATCTTGAACATCTTGATTCCAGACGGATCAGTCTGGGAAGCCTTGTAACTTGGCTAAACTGGAGCTCTCTCTTAACTCACACACCTGGTACTAACAGGAGTACTGAGTGATTATAACTTTCCGTACCACGAACCAAAGACCCTTCCTGTGGACCCTCCTTGAACCTCCAGGGTATGATCCCCTCAGACCTTTTCCCCATTTCGGACCTCTGAGCAGCGAGCAGTCCTGATGGTGTCTGCCTGGACAGGATGATCTTAAAATTCATCACTTGTTACTTTCATGTCTTTTTTTTCACCCCCTCCCCAATCGTACAGTTGGGGAAATAGCACTACCTAAGGATGAGTGCTATCACCAT
Organism: Suricata suricatta; assembly: GCF_006229205.1. Classification (NCBI taxonomy): domain Eukaryota; kingdom Metazoa; phylum Chordata; class Mammalia; order Carnivora; family Herpestidae; genus Suricata; species Suricata suricatta. The sequence continues at coordinate 106,860,831 of NC_043701.1, read as the reverse complement.
GGACCCTCTGTCTAGCCCGACACATTCTACCAGGAATGTAGTTGTACCTAGTTAATTACCACTACCCCTTTTATTTTAGGTCAGCCATTCTCGAAGTGTGGTCTGTGGGCCCCAAGAGATCCCTGAGACTGCTTCAGGGGGTCCACACGGTTAAAATTATTTTCATAATTATAGCAAAATATTATTGGCCTTTTTCACGGTGTTGACATTTGCACTGATGGTTAGTGCAGCGAATCGAGGCAGTGACACGAAATTGCACAAGTAGTTACCGTGCTCTTCAATGTCACACACTTGCAGTAAAAGAAAAAAATGCCAGGTTCACTTTGAAATGCCCTTGATGAAACAATTAAAACTACTAATTGTATTAAATCTTGACTCTTAAGTACAGGTCCTTAATATCCTCTGTGACATAATGGGAAGTATGTATAAACCATTCTGCTGCATACCCAAATATGATGGCCATTTAAGAAAAAGCACTTAGGTGATCCTTTGATCACTTTTTCTTTTTTTTTAAATGTGATACCATTGTTACTTGAAATAACGAGTGATAAACAAATTGTAGTTATTCACATTTGAATATTCAGAAGACATTTTCTAGAAAATGAACACAGCGAGGCTATTATTTCATGGGAAAACCACTGAAATGATGTGTTGCCAGGGATAAAGTTTGAGCTTGTAAGCAAAAATCAGGCTTTTGGAAAACTTTTAGCTGCTTTTGTGAGCTCCATAACTTTCCAGTGTTTGTTAAAAGTGTTTTCTGGTAGGACTAGTAGTAATATTAAGAAATGTGATTTCTTGGTATCATGTAATGAAATAAGCCATTATTTGAAAGACTTGGTTAGCTCAGTGAACCAGTATCTTCCCACAGACCAATATGTTTTTGAAGCGACAAAACCACAAATGAACAAAGACCATTCAATAATGATTTCAGGTTCCACATTAGCTTATCTTTAAAACTCCACTGCTTGTCCAATTTGGGAATGGTATTAGAGAATATCCATGATTTCCCTGTAAAGGCTTTGAAAACTACTTCTGCCTCAGGAAAAATTAGCAGTGTTTGGGAGTTAGCCAGGTGGAGAAAGAGATTATCGTGAGAGACCTATGATGGAACTATTCTGTATCTTAACTGTGGTGCTGGTCACAGGATTGTGTACATGTGACAAAATGGCACAGAATTAAATACACACACACACACACACAGATGAATGCATGTTAAACCTGAAACTCAAATAAGTTCACTGGATTGTATCAGCATTGACGTCCTTGTGATAGTAATTATAGTTATGTAAGATGCTACCATTAGGGGAAATGGGGAGAGAGGTACACAGGCTTTCTCTGTATTATTTCTTACAACTGTGTGCAAATCTGTAATTATCTCAAAATCAAAAGTTAAAAAATACTTCTGTTTCTTCCAATCACTCATCTGTATGAGACTGGAATTTCTCTGTGTATTTCAACCAGAACACTACTTTGCAACAAGTTGAATGGAGAGGCATGTAAGAAAGAGAATGCAGCGATCTCCTATTTAGTCAGTTAGGAAAAAGATTTGCAAAAACCTGGAGCAATCCCAGTCAACTTATTTGTATGTTTTAGCTTGGGGAAAAAAATACTTTTTTTTCATAAAAATGTGTTACACGTTACCCTGTAATGGGTTTATTGTTGTTATTTTAAAACAAAACTATAAATGCATTTTTACAATTTTCTTAGTTTTAATTCCAATATAGAAATTCCTGAGAGTTAGAACACAAATATACCAAATATATGCAGAAAGATACACAGAACCTCTTTGAAGTCTCCATACCTTGTAAGCATGTAAAGGGGTCCTCAGATTTGAGTAGTTTAGAATTGTCCTATATTAAAGGGAGGATTGTTTAAAAAATCAGTTCTGCTGATGAAGCTTTTATTCAAATGGGAGTATAAGACCCTTTGCTCGCTACCCTCGTCTACTGCTGGCTGGTACAGGCGAAACGGACGTTTCAGCAATGTGGCGGTAAAGGCAGTAAGTCTACAAAATGGAACAAACAAACAAACAAACAAACTAAAATCCCTCATGTTAAACCAGAAAATCTGGCTTTTTCTTATGGGCTTTGACTTAGACTTGAAGACAAAAAGCAGAGAGTAATGTTGACTTTCCTACCTGCTTTGACTTCCAGTTTCCTATTTGAAGGAACTTTAGTAGCTAATAGCAGAAAAGATCATCCCTTTCTTGGGGGAGGGGTGTCTAATCTACCCACTGGGTAGCCATGACCCAAGAGGGATCGATGTAGAGAAGGTTGCCTGACATTTAAAAATTCAGCTTCAGTAGATTTGAGATGTAGTCTATGGTGAAAAACCTCAGGGTCGAAGAAGGATGTTGGTGAAAGTACATTTAGAGCTGCCCTTTTGCCATCAAGGATCTTAGAGTCAAGACTAACAAATATGAGGAAACAACAATATTGAGAGAGAGCCGTATTTGTGGAACGTATGGAGTAGCAGAGCAGTTGAAAGAAAGTGGGGATCCGTGAGAAGAGAGGTTGTTTGCAAGGTGACCGGCTGTTCCTGGTTTCCAGACACAGGAAAGGGTGTTTTCTTGGGAAGAGTGGAGAAAGGAAGACAGACTAGAAAGAACTTTAAGATGGGCCATGGTGCCTGCACATGATGAGAGATAAGATACCCTGGAGAGGTAGGAAGGAGGGGTGAGGGGAAAATGTTCCCTTAGGAACTATGTGTGTGAATTCTTCTAAACACGGAATAATATTTGGGATAAATGTCCCCCAGAATTTTTAGTTCTCTTTGATCAGATCTTTATTCTTCTAGATGTAAAATAAAGAACATTAGGAAGACGATGAAGAATTCAGTTTAATTGCTCATGTCTGGTAGTGCACCAGTCTTTTAAAGACAGAAAGCATTTAAATGCTATTTGGGAATTTTGCAAATGCCAACTGTTGTTACTTGGGTTGCATTTAGGAGATCTTGTGTGTGATGTTTCACCAGAGTGGTACAGTTTGGTATAACCTGTCATCAACTGCTGAACAATGAAAGGGATTATGCCACTGTGACTAACAGCAAGTGTTAATCTGGTCCTGGGTTCCAATCCTGGCTGTCATTACTTACTAGATGATACTGAATCTTGGTTCTTCCATTATCTTCTTAGCAATATGGTAGGACAGTATATCTTACCTCTGGCATTGTTTTGAAAATTCATTGACCTAGCATAGTAAAGCATTGGCACTTAGTTGGGCTAATAAATATTAGCTCTTATTATTTTAATATTGGTTACTATTCATAAAGGACACAATAGAAGAAAAGACAGAAAGCATATTTATCCTTTAAAAAATTTTATTTTTGTTTTTTATTTATTCTTGAGAGACAGAGAGAGACAGCATGAGCAGGGGAGGGTCAGAGAGAGAGGGAGACACAGAATCGGAAGCAGCAGGCTCCAGGCTCTGAGCTAGCTGTCAGCACAGAGCCTGACGCGGGGCTTGAACCCACGAACCATGAGATCACGACCTGAGCCAAAGCCAGCCGCCCAACCCACTGACCCCCCAGGCCCCCCAACATATTTATCCTTTTGTTGTCCCTGCTTCCATCTGGTTTATTTTCCTATGCCAAAAATCAATTTATCTGCCAACAAAAGCTAAACATTTTTCACAAGGTGGTCAGAGTTAAAATTTGGAATGGTTTTTGCCAAGGCTCTTGGGAATATCACATCTCAAAACATAATGCTTTTTGAGCAAACTGAATTATGCATGTATGGGACAAATTATTATAACTTTATTCTGGTGTCATATTTCTTATTCATCTATCATGAATTATGCTACCAATAAACCAAGTTAACAGTACAAATAAGTTGCAGTTGAGATAGGAGAGACTACAGAGAATGAACAGACTGATCGTTCAACCCCTGTTTTTTGGAGCGTCAGGCAGTAATCAAGGTACTTGGGATATAAAAGTGAACCAAACAAAGTTCTCTATCATGATAAAGCTTATACTTTAGCAGCAGTAGAAGGGAAATAGAATAAATAAATTACATAGTCTATTAGAATTTGATAACTGATGTATAAAAATAAAAGAAGAGAACAGGAAAAGATGGATCGGGAATGGGGCCAAGCCAGAATGAGCAGGTGCATGTTGTATCTAGTAGGGTGGACGGGGTGGCCTTGTTGTTGAGAAAGTGAGATCAGAACAAAACTTGAAAGAGATAAAGGAATTGGACACCAATTATCTGAAGAAAGGTCAGTTGAACATATGCTACAAGGAAGTTCACAGTACACTTGGACTTTCCTGCTCTCAGGAAGGCCCAATTCATGACTTCAAAATTGTCACTGAGCAACTCCAAATGAGTGTAGTGTCAGTACAAAGTAGCATGAAGTACTTTGTGAATGTGCCGAGATTGTAAGTTAGCATTTTTCTCTTGCTTCTGGTTCTCTGGCTTCCTTTTCATGACTTTAAAGATGCGGGGTTAAATGAGTGATAGTAACAGTACAGTGATGATAATGACACAGCAAACAACAATGCAGTAACATTGATTGGCCTGTATTGTAAGTGTTGAAGCTTTGGAGTCAGTCTGTGTGTCAGGTTACTAAACATTCTCAAAGTTTCAGCCGGGCTTTCAGCTTTAGAGTAACCGTGAGGTTTTAGAATTTCTGGTACTTTAATCACTGGACAAGACGGAAGTTACTGATTACAGTCAGGGCGGCTCAGATGGACAATGAACTACTTCACCGAAAAATACAACAATGTAAAAATCTGAGTCATTTCACAAAGCCAAGGTCTTTTTTAACCCCTCGAAGATACCTCTTCTGAGGTAAAGCTGCAAAGCTCGTGACCTTGGACCTGAGAGAGGAAGGCTGCCCTTCCGGCCTGAATAACCACCTTTGTACATTTTACCCCATCAAAATTCGTTCTATTTATAATTTCCTGGACTCTTTTCAAACAGAACGACTAATTCTTCCTAACCTGCTGGAAAGATTAAACAGAGGACACAAAGAACAGAGATGATTTTTTTTAAAAAAGAGCAAGTCATCATTCTAAGATCAGAGTGAAAAAAACCATAGAGGAATAGGTTTATTTTTGCTGTTTACTTTCTCTTAAGTGTTAGCAGCTTGCTATTTACATTACAAAACATGCAGTAAGTTCATGTTCTTGATCAGAATGTCTGATTCTTGGACTCATGAGTCTGCTTTTGTGAGTTGACTTTTCTACTCTGAACAAACTTACCCGCTTTTATCTTATTCATTATGAAAATGATGGTTTCCTACATATCAGCTCTACTTTGGTGTGTAGCTTCCTAAACCAGACTGGGATACACAACAAAAGCCAATGGACACTACTGATCTTGGTAATGACCTTGAGCTGTTTTTGTACTCGCCAATTTTTAAAATCTATGTATCAAATTAGAAGACTATTAACATGCTCCCTTAGAGTTTGATGAATATAGGGGCACCTGGGTGGCTCAGTCGGTTAAGCGTCCAACTTTGGCTTGGGTCGTGATCTTCCAGTTTGTGGGTTGGAGCCCCATATCAGGCTCTGTGCTAACTGCTCAGAGCCTGGAGCCTGCTTTGAATTCTGTGTCTCCCTCTCTCTCTGCACCTCCCCCGACTCGTGGTCTGTCTGTCTGTCTGTCTCTCTCTCTCTCAAAATAAATTAATTAAAAAATAATAAAATAGAAAAATAAAATAAAATCTACAGAAATTTCTTCGGAACTCTTAAATAACCCAGCTGACCTTCCCTTGCTGTAAATACAAATGTGGGAACAGACCAGTTGTAACTACTCTGGTTTAATCCATTCTTGTTGCTGTTCTTTCTCATGCGTCCAGGTTAGCTTGATTCTCTGCAAAACATTTCCAGGGCCTAAAGCCATAGCATCTACGTCATGGTGTGGACTTCCTGATTTTATGGGTGTTAGTGTTACCTTATTGGGTTGGTGCTGTTAGCCCAAAGGAGCTGATAGAATGTGAAAGACTTTGAAAATGGTCTTGTGCCGTATCAATGTAAAGTATTGTTTGGGTAGCTACTTAATCACAGGATTATTTGAAGTCTTTCTAATCTCTTCTAGTTGAGGGTTCAGTGAGGGAATACTTCCAGTAAGTATCTCTTTCAAGGGTGTTTTCTTATCTGAAAATGCTCTCAGACAAACTGGTTTTCTAGAAGCACTGTAAGAAGGCTCTTAAAAGAAAAAAACTCAGCCTTTCAAAGATTTGAAATTAAGTGTCTTGAAAAAATACTGACAAATTATGTTATTATCCAACAGGTAAAATCTGAGTTTCAGCTTCTGCTTGTCCTGGATACTGATTCTCCCTAAGATTTGTATGAGAAACCTTGTGTTTTTTTTTTTTTCCTTCTTAGATGGATTCCAAGCCTGCTTTTTGAAGTGACACTAATATTCTTTTAGCAGTTTATTGTTCTTTTGGTTAGATGCCTCTGTCTTTTCATGTTTTCCATATTTAGGATCCATCTAGAAGGAACCTAGAAGAACCTGTGGTTCTAATTGTTTTTTGCATACCTATCTTTTATTTTTATTACTTTTTTAAAGCTTTTTTTAATGTTTATTTTTGAGAGAGAGAGAGAGATAGAACATGAGCAGGGGAGGGATAGAAAGAGAGAGAGACACAGATTCTGAAGCAGACTCCAAGCTGTCACTACAGAGCCCTACAGGGACTTGAACTCATGAATCCTGATATCATGACCTGAGCTGAAGTCAGATGTTTAATGGACTGAGCCACCTAGGTGCCCCACATATGTATTTTTTAAAAGTCAGGTATACAAAAGGATACTTTGACAAGCAAAATTTCTCTCCTATATGCCCTCCAACTCCCCAGTCGTCCATTTCTTTGCCTAAGAATTAAATTTGTACCTCTCCAGGCATGGATTCATACACATATATATTTATTTATGCATTATTTTATATCTATTTTTACTTAATATATCTTAATTTTTTTTTAATGTTTATCTTTGAGAGAGAGAGAGAGAGAAGAGACAGAATGTGTGTGGGAAGGGGCAGAGAGAGGGAGACGCAGAATCTTAAACAGACTCCAGGCCCTGAGCCTTCAACACAGAGCTGGATGTGGGGCTTGAACTCACAAACCAGAAGACTGACCTGAGCTGAAATCAGACACTTAATATATCTTAGGGTTCACGATGTAGCAGAACACTGAAAGTTGCTTCATTCTCCCTAACCTTCTCATAGTGCTCCCTGCATGGGCTGTACCTTAATGATGTCCTTTGATGGCAGTTTAGGTTGTTTGCAGTTTCCTGTTGTCACGAAAAGTGCTGTAGGGATCACCCTTGATGTTTGCCATTCGCCCAAGTGCCAGCATACAAACTGGATACGTTTCTAGGAGTGGCTTACTGAACAAAAGGGTGTGCACTTGCTTTTGGTAGATTTGGCTAAATGGCCCTCCCTGGAGCTTGTACCGCCACTGCCACCAGCAGCGGGTCCCCCGCACCCTTCTCAACACAGTGCAAAATGGAACTTTGCTCTTTGCAAAAAGCAAGGGACCCTGATAGGGACCACTTGTTTCCCATAGTTTTTAAACTGTATTTCTTATTGTCCTTGCGATTGAACATCTCTTCAGATGTTTGAGTCCTTTGAATGAGCCTTCCTTGAACTACCTGTTCTTTTTCCTTTACCCATTTCTGGTGGGCCTTTTGGTGTTGATTTTTAGGAGGTCTGTGTATGTTAAATGACTTATCTTTGTGCCTTAAATATAAAGTGAGAATTAGACATTAATTCAGTGAGAATTAATCCATGTGTAACATTGACTGTTTCAGAAGAAGGAGGAGGCCCCTAGGCTACCAGTGGGCTCCTATAAACACTTTCAGTAGCATAATTATTTGAATTTGTAAAATTATCTTTGAACACCACTTTTTTTATTTTGTAGGTTTTGAGAGAGACAGAGCATGTGCACACATGAGAGGGAGAGGGGGCAGAGGAAGAGATAGAGAGAATCTTAAGCAAATTCCATGCTCAGCATGGAGTCCTATGCAGGGCTCGATCCCAAGACCCTGGGATCATGACCTGAGCCAAAGTCAAGAGTCAGACGCTCAACTGATTGAGCCCCCACACACCCCAAGCACTACCTTTTTTTGTAACCACTGGTCCTGATAGACCATGTTTTTAATATTTTCTAGGTATTCTGTTGTGACATTTTCCTCTTTTTTTGAACCAACAGGATTTTAAGAAGAAGCTTTTGAAATTTCTAGATGACAAGGGTTGTTTTTTTTTTCTAGATGGGTTGTTAGTTTCTACTTTTATTAAATTCTGCTCAGAAAATATTATTTGCATTGTTCTTATTGAAATTTTCTTTGATGAATATGTGACCAGGTTTTATAAATGCCCTGTGAATGTCTGAAATGATGACATATTCTATACAAATGGAGTACACACCAGTTGATAAATTTCAGTTATGCTATTTATGCCTGTTTTCTCATTTATAAAATGGGGGTAATTTTAGCTTCTACCTTGTGGACTTGTTTTGTGAACTAAATGAGTTAATGCATATAAAATGCTAATAATAGTGCCTGGCTCAAGGAGACCGTTGGGTAGAAGCCATTACTATCTGTTATAAAATTCCGAGCTCTACCATAATAGTAGCAAGAACTTATGCTGATCTTTTCCAATGAACTTTGCAACCATGATGTCATCAACTTTTCACGTAATCTAATATTTTCCCTTAATACGTGACTTTTTTCTTTTCTTTCTTTCTTTCTTTTTTTTTTTTTTTGGCTGGGCTATGCAAAGATTCTTCATCTTTGAAGTTCGATAAGTTTACTAGAACCCATCTCTTCTTAAAAATCACTATTTTAAGATAGAACAGCCAGAGAGCAATTCATAAAACATATATGCACAGCCTAATGAATTACTATAAAGCAAACACCCCTGCAGGCATGACCCAGGTAAAGATACAGAACATTTCCATCTCCCAGAAGCCCTCCGGGTGCCCTTTACCGTCAGAGTTTTCACAGTACAAGTTATTTTGCCAGAACTGCTAGATGCCCTGAAGGAAAATGAAACCTCAAGAATCTAAACTAACTCTTCACTATCGCGTGAAAGTGGCATATATTTTGGTCTGGTTTTCTGTGTTTCTTTTTAAACTATTGAGTAGAGGGGGACCTGGGTGGCTCAAGTTGCTTAAGGGTCTGACTTCAGGTTTGTGGGTTCGAGCCCTGCATCAGGCTCTGTGCTGACAGCTCAGAGCCTGGATCCTGCTTTGGATTCTATGCCTCCCTCTCTCTCTGCCCCTCCCCTGCACACACTTTGTCCATCTCTCAAAAATAAATAAAACATTTAAAAAAATAACTGAACTGTTGTATTGAGTATAACACACACCATACAGTTCACCCATTGGAAGTGTGCAGTTCAAGGGCGTTTACTATGTTCACAAGTTGTGCAACTAATACCACCTACCTAATTTTAGAACACTTAATCTCCCTGAAGAGAAACCTTGTACCCATTAACATTCAGTCCCCATTACCTGATCTCATACCTATAGCCCCCAGCCGCCACTAATTCACTTCCCATCTCTATATAGATGTGCTCATTCAGCACATTTCATATCATTGGATCTGGACTCATACAACATGCAGTGATTGGCTTCTTTCACTTTGTGTAACAACACTGTGTCAAAGTTCATTGACGTGATATGTATCAGTACTTCATTCTTTTTTTTTTTAATGTTTTATTTATTTTTGAGACAGAGAGAGACAGAACATGAGTGGGAGGGGCAGAGAGAGAGGGAGACACAGAAACTGAAGCAGGCTCCAGGCTCTGAGCTGTCAGCACAGAGCCCGATGCGAGGCTCGAACCCACCAACATGAGATCATGACATGAGCCGAAGTCGGAGGCTTAACAGACTGAGCCACCCAGGTGCCCCACTTCATTCTCTTTTATTGCTGTATAATATTGTATAGATATACCACTTTTGGTCCATCCATTCATCAGTTGGTCAGCATTTAGTTTGTTTCCATTTTGTTGGCTATTAGGAATAATCCTGCTATGAACATTCATGAACAAGTTTTTACATGGATGTATGTTTTAATTTGTCTTCAGTATAAGCCTCGGAGTGGAGGAGGTGGGTTGTATGGTATTTGATGGAATTGCCAGACTTTTCCAAGGTGCCTGCGCCATTTTGAATTCCCACCAGGAGTGTCTGAGTGACACTTCCTCCACACCCTCGCCAGCTGTTGTCACTGACTGCTCATGGCCTTACCTTCACCGTCTCTTTTTCCCACATTCTGGTAATCAGTGAAGAAAGGCTGGGCGTCTTTTCTTTGGCACCACTAGAAGATTCACAGCACATAAGCCTCTGCTTATATGTGTGGACTCTCAGCCTGGTCCCAGAAATAAAACCAAAAGCATTCTCCTTTCTCCTCACAAAAAAACCCCAAAGCATTCTCTTCTCTCTACTCTCTTTCTCTTTTAATTTATTTACTTTGAGAGAGAGAGAGAGAGACAGAGAGAGAGAGACAGAGAGAGAAAGAGCAAGCAGGGGAGGGGCAGAGAGAGGGAGAGAGAGAGAATCCCAAGCAGGTGCCACACTGCCAGGGCAAAGCTAAAAGTGGGGCTCGAACTCATGAACTGCAGGATCGTGACCTGAGCTGAACTCTAGAGTCAGACACTTAATTGGCTTAGTCACCTAGGCACCCCTCCTTTCTCCACTCTCTTGAGCCATTTTCAGATTTGCTTCGGGAGGCCCCTTCTGCTTTCTGCAGAAAATCTAATTGTAGAAGTAATAACATTTTTGTACTCTCTTGGTGTTTGTGAGGTATCATGAATCTGGACATCCAAAGCAAATTCTGGGTGGAAGTCAATGCTGCCTATAAAGGATATCCACAATATACCCAGAGGTCTTGTTGTTCACGACTTATATTTACTTGTTGATCTTCTGTGCAGTTATTTCCATTACTGAAAGTGCATTACTGAAGTCTCCAACTCGTATTGTTGGGTTGTCTATTTGTCTCTTTAATTCTATCAGTCTTTATTTCCTATGTTGTGTGGCTCTGTATGTTTATATTTGTTAAATCTTAATACATTAATCCTTTATTATTACAAATGTTCTTCTTTTTCGTAGTAACAACTGCTGTCTCCCAGTCTTTTTTCTTTGATATTAGTATAATCACTCAGGGTCTCTTTGTTTGCATTATGTCTTTTTCAAGTCTTCTATTTTCCACCTATTTGTACCTTAAAAAAAATTTCTTCAGGTTTAGTTTTAAGAGAGGGGGAGGGGCAAAGAGAGAGTCAGACACAAGTTTGAGGCTCACAGAGCCTGACACGGGCCTCAAACTCACCAACTGTGAGATCATGACCGGAGCCGAAGTTGGATGCTTAACCAACTGAGCTCCCCTGGTGCCCCTGTACCTTTTTAAAGTTTGTTTATTTTGAGAGAAAGAGAGAGAGAGAGCGTGAGCGAGCCAACATGAATGGGGGAGGGGCAGATAGAGAGGGACAGAGAGAGTCCCAAACAGGCTCTGTACTGTTAATGGGTCTCCATATCATGAACTGTGAGATCATGACCTGAGCTGAAAACAAGAGTTGGACAATTAACCGACCGAATCACTCAGGTCCCCCACCACCTTTTTGTATCTTTGAATCTGAGGTATGCTCAGTAGCAACATATCATTTGATTAATTCTTTTTAATCCATTCTGTCAATCTTCCTTTTGATTTCAGGCCTAATCTATTTGTATTACCATCACTGAGAAGGTAGGACTTCTGTCCGCCATTTTGGTATTTGTCTTTATATGTTCTAGGTGTCTCTTGGGTCTCTGTTCCTCCATTATTGCCTTCTTTATTGCTAAATGGATATTTCCTAACGTGCCATTTTGATTCCCTTATCCTTCCTTTTACTGTAATTTTAAATTTTAGTTTCTTAGTGGTTGTATTAGAGATTAAAATCACCACCTAAAACAATCTATGTCCTATTAATTTAATTACAATATTATTTAAGACCTTGGCTCTCATATAACTGTTCCCTCCCAGTTCTTTTATGCTATTCTTTTCATACAAATTACATCTTTATAGTATCATCAGCCCAACAACACAGTTTTATAAATCTTGCTTTATATAGTTGCCTTTTAAAATAGATGTGAGTGTAAAGGAATTAGAAACAAACGCATGTTTGCCATGTTTTTATATTTACCTGTGAAGTTAGATTTGCTGGTGTCCTTTATTTCTCTGTGTGGATTCGAGTTTGGTGAAGTTAGATTTGTCTGGTGTCCTTCCTTGTCAGCCTAAAGGACACGCTTGTCTGTTTCTGCAGGTCACTGGGCTGGAGTGGAGGAGGGATGGCAAGTGGCTCTGTTAAAATGTCACAGACCCCACTGTCTTCCCTAAGTTTAGTAGTTTCTCGTGGGCAAAGGATTTGCTGTTCAATCTATGGCTTTGGTTACTTTCCAGGGTTCTGAAATGATTGGTTTTGCTTGTGCCTCTGTTTTCATCAGTTTTGTGGGAGAGTGAGTTCACCAAGGTCCTTACTCAGAATGTCAACTGCCTGAGGAACCCTCTTAATGTCACTGTTCTGTTTTTGGTCATTTTGGGCTAGGGGCCTGATATATCATTTTAATATACAAGAAAAATCCTCTTTCATCTCTGAAATTTTCTTTAAGTAATTTAGAATATACCTCGCATTCCGATGTTTCTACTGTGGTCTTCAGGGACATAATTTGCATAAAAGTTTAAGAAAAAATAATAAGTATGTAATATTCACTGACGAAACACACACACACACACAGAGTACACACTGACTTTTGCAAGACATGAACACACTAAACGGGTTGAAAAGTAGAACTTTCATCCCGGGAGTATGATTTCTGGAGTACTGAATTCACCCTTGGTGTAAAGTCGTTCCTCCTGTATAATGACGGGGGCGGTGTACTGTGTTGCCCTGTATGTGCAGCGGTGTTCTAGCGCCACCTAGTGCTGTGACGGAGTAAGAGCTACTCTTTCTTTTCTTGTTTTCCTTATTCCTGTCCCCCTCCTTCCTTATCCTCCACAGTAGAATAATACCTACTCCAGGATCATCAGATTTAATCGATGGACATTTGAAGAACACTGAATCTTAAATGCGCATATCAATCATTCTTGTAAAGCACATACAATGATTTACAAAACTGACCGTATTCTTTGTCATAAATCTAGTCTCAACAAATGATTGAAATCATTTAGAGTATGTTCTCTGAAATTAAATGTGAAATCATGAATTATTATAAAAATTTTCATATATATTTATACTTACATATTTCTAAATAACCCATGGGTTAAGGTCATCCCAATGGAAACTAGAAAATATTTTGGGGGCACCTGGGTGGCTCAGTTGGCTAAGCATATGACCAACTCAGGTCATGATCTCATGGTTTGTGGGTTCGAGCCCCGTATCGGGCTCTGTGCTGACAGCTCAGAACCTGGAGTCTGCTTCAGGTTCTGTGTCTCCCTCTCTCTCAGCCCTTCCCTGGCTTGCACCTTGTCTCTCTCTCTCAAAAATGGATGACATTAAAAAAATTAAAAAAATATTTTGAACTGAACAATTATATATACATATGTACATACATATACATATATATATATAATATGTCCATATAAGTCCAAGAAAATATGTATAACATATATATAACAAACATATATAATTTTCAGAGTGCAACTAAAATCATGGTTAGGGAAAAAGGTAAGTTTAACTACCTAGATTTAACTGTATAGGTTTAGCTATATGTAACTACATAGTTTCAACAATATATTAGGAGCTGTGGCAAAAAAAAATATATGAGTCAAGCATCTACCTCAAGACATTAGAAAAGAAGAACAAATTATGCTGAAATACAGTGAAAGCCATGAAAACAAATTAAGAATGTAAATTAACAAAATAGCAAAAATTTGATAGAGAAGTTTAACACAGCCAAATATTTGTTCTTTGTAAAGACTGGGTAACTTGATAAATCCCTGATGAGTGATCACGAAGGCGGGAGGAGGCACAAATAGTGGATTTTTGGAATGAAAAGGCTGGTTATTTGTGCCAGCTTTAAAAAAATCACAAGGTGATGGCATTAACAACTTTATGCTGTTAAAGTAGAAAATTTAGATGAGATGGACAAACTTTTTCAAAATTCAATTTACCAAAAAGTCAAAAGAAGTGAAACATTCAAATACCCCTAAAATTGTCACAGGTATTATATTCAGGATACATTCTTTGTCTGGATTGGCTATTCTCAGGGCTGTTTTGTGAGCTATTAGACAGTAATTCTGTTTCATTTTCCTTTTCTTTTTTCCATCGCTTGTTCCCGTGTTCCGTAAGTTTCTCTGCCCTAGTACAGTCACTCATTTCAGTGAAGTGCGTTTTCCAGTGGCTCTGAGGGTGCGTACCCAAGAGTGCGTCTGGCATGTGAGGTGCCCTGTAACACATAGATTAGGGTCACCCTCAAATGCTTGATTTTGGGATGTTAAACCATCCTTGAATTCCTGGGAAGAATCCTACATAATTATGGTCTATATGAATTTTTAATATGTTACTGGATTCAGGATGCCAATATTTTGTTGAGACTTTTGTTACATAGGCATAACAAGTAGTCTGAGGTTTTCTTTTCTTGTTATGTCATTATCTGTCTTGGAATCAGGGAAATACTTGCCCCATAGAATGAGCTCATAAGCATTCTTCCTTCTCTTTTTCTGAAAATGTTTGTATATGGTAATCACAAGCTCTGTTAATAGCCAAAATTCCCTTCTACTTTCCAATATCTCCTCTTAACAAAGTCTTGTTATTTTGTTTTTAATCAAATTAATGCAATATCCCCTCAAATCTCATGGAGAATATGAATTCTAATTTTTAAGGACTTATTATTTTCTTCAGGAGCCCTATTTTCATGGGGAACATTTTCTTAGAGTGGTTAGCTTTTGACTTTTTAATTATTTTGAGAATTTAAAATTTTTTATTTTTTGCTCATGGTTATAAATGAGCTCCTTTAAATTAATGAGAATTAATCTCTTAGGTCTATGACAAATGCTATTAATCACTATTTCGTTTCTCTGGCAGATACAACCTCTTCCACTTGCCCACACTCAGAGCCTTTCTGGAGGCCAAGAGTATTCTATCCATAATAGTTAGTGAGCAAGAAGGAGCCTCACTGGGGCCCGTGAACTGAAAGCACACTGGCGGATGAAGAGCATGGACCCTTGAGCAGCACAGGGACCCCTTCATTTGTCTCAGTGGGCAGGCCCACCAAGGTCAAGGCTGGCACGGGTACGTCTATCAGCCCTTCCTTGCCTGGGGCTCTAGACTGCTCGTGTTTGTTCACTGGGATCTGCTCTTCAGCATGGCCATATTGTCATTCCTCTTCTGGAGCAATCTTCAGGGTGCCGATATCCACTTAGAGTTGCAGTTGTGGGGTGCTGGGTGGCTCAGTTGGTTAGACATCC
>NC_043701.1:106842004-106845350 GCF_006229205.1 Suricata suricatta | reverse complement strand
AGAGAGAAAGATGGGGTGGAAGGGGGGAAGAGAGAATCCCAAGCAGTCTCCGTGGTGTCTGCACAGAGCCTGATGCAAGGCTCCATCCCACAAATTGTGAGATCATGTTTGAAGTGAAATCAAGAGTTGGACACCCAACAGATTGAACTACCCAGGCTCCCCCAAGCCCCCAGTTCTAAGTGACTACGTAGTTGTAGCTTTATCAATTGAGATCCAGAATACAGAAGGTACAGTTTTCTCTGCCATTATGGTCTGTGCTGTTGATTGTTTCTGGTCATGTCTTCTCACAGGACTTACAGGATCAAGCAGTTCCTGGCCAAGAAACAAAAGCAGAATGGTCCCATTCCCCAGTGGATTTGGATGAAAACTGGTAATAAAATCAGGTAAAATTCCAAGAGGAAGCACTGGACAAGAACCAAGTCCAGTCTCTGAGGGATCGCACACAAGATGGCACGTGCGTCCATGCTGCACGAAGGTCACAGGCTCGCATCCTACCACACAGTCAATGCCATTACTACTTGAACAATAGACATGGTTTATTGGGGAAATGGTTTTTCTCTATTGCTATGCTTCTCGAAAAGTAGGTTGGTTCAGGAATAAATATGTGAGATTAAAAAAAAAAGTACAGAAGGTGCAAGAGGAGAAAAGCCATTAAGGGAGAAGCCAATGAGTACATGTGTGAACGTGCTGAGGTGGGGGGAGGCCTCCAAGCGGATATAAATCTGAAGTTCTGAAAAGAGGTCAGGGCTGCATCTGAAGACTTCAAATCCTCAATACAGGCATAATCTTTAAAGCCAGGACAGTAGACTAAGGCTATCCCAGAAAATCAGAGTGGTGGAGAAGAGACATGCTTATTTTTCCCCCCTGTATTTTTTAAATGTTTATTTCTTATTGAATTTTTAAAATCTTTTATTTATTTTCGAGAGAGAGAGAGCAGAGGAGGGGCAGAGAGAGAGGGGGGAGACACAGAATCTGAAGAAGGCTCCAGGGCCTGAGCTGTCAGCACAGAGCCTGATGCGGGGCTCAAACTCACAAACCATGAGATCATGACCTGAGCCAAAGTCGGACGCTTAACCAACTGAGCCACCCAGGCGCCCCACCAAGGATAAATTCTGAAGAACTTCATATCATCCATGAATCTGATGTTGCACCCTCGGGGGTTCTAGGGGGAAATCTGAAACTGGCCCACGTACATGAAGGTCAGGGAGAGACCAAAGAAAGAGGCAGACCACTCTAGACTGGTAGGTGGCAGTTTTAATAAGCAAGGGAACTTATACATGTGGCTTGTCATGGGTGGCTCCAAGATGAGTGAATCTGCACCTGCGCACCCGAATCTTAAGAGTTTATACAGAGGCCTTGATCTGGTTCAGTTGTGTACACAATCCAGATGGTCTCAAGGACACATTGCTCTCTTAAGTCTATATGCTTGATGTGGCTCCTAGTGGGAAAATGGTAAATGAAACACATTCCAAGGATGGGGGTGGGGCTGGGGTACGTGTGGGAGGTGTTAGGAGCATCGGATTGGGGTGGCCCAGTTCTCAGGTCAATCAGGGATCACTTCTCTTGGTGACCCCCTACAACAGAATACATATATTCAATTGTATATATTATAGTACACAGAACATTTTGTTGCAAATCTTTGTTGATTTGCCTGACTCCTCTTGTAGTCTGTGAACTCCCTTCATGATAAGAATTATATTTTATTGATGTTTGCTTTCTCAGTCTTCTGCAAAATGCCTGGCACATAGAAGGTGCTCAATAAATATTTGATGACTCAGACACAAGTGAGTAAGGGCACTCGCTGAATGCAGGAATGGATCTGTTGCAGTCCTCCTGACCCCACGCACATGACAGTGATCCTTTAGTGTGGGTCTTCCTGTGGAGTTGATGGATTGATTCATTCATTAAATATTTATAGAGCACCTGGTAGGTTCCAAGCATTGGGCCATATAACAAGCATCCTCTGGGCTTTGAGAAAATTATTACTCCACTAGAGAGAGCAAATTATTGGCTCATCATTCCTGCAGATGAATGCAGAATAGATTAAAAAGTGGTGAGGGCTGGTGGCTTACTCACCAGTGTGAGACTTTCTCTCTAACCCAGTGGGACGTCAATGTTCTGGACTTGTTCCTGAGGACAGACCTCCTCTTGTTTCATTTCAGCATGGGAAGGCTGGCATGCCTTTACTGGACCTGGCTAAGACAGTCAGGAGCAAATGCTTCTGAGACCAGAACATGGCCAGGGCACACACAGGTGCCCATTTCAGAGACGAGATGTGATGTTTGGGACAGATGGCACAGGAAAGGCATATTTGAGGACCATGGAACCTTCTAATCCTGTTCTTTCCCAAAGGCCCTAACTTACACTGGGCTTCCTCTGCTTATTCCTAAGCAAGACAAGTTCCCTTTTATCTCCCTCCTTTCCAAAGCCTGCTCTCTCCAAGAGTCTGACACTCTTTGACTTGAAGGTATCAATTACTAATAATGAGAGTTTCCTTTCCTCGTTTTAAAGATGAGTTCTCTTCTATCTCTCTCTTGTCCAAAGCTTGTGCTCGGAAGACAATTTGAAATTTATCGACTTTATATAAATTATAAAACAGTATAAAAACTTAAAAATTATTAGTTCCCTGATACGTTCTAGCGGGTCTTCCCCTCTAAACCGTATAGAAAGATTTACACTAACCTTCTGAATAGTCGATTGATGACTGGGATTAGGTTCTAGGCAAAATATAAAACGACAGGTCTAACCGAGGCTCCTGAAATGATTCTAAGAAAAGGGTCATCTTCTTTATGTGCCAAGCGGGACAACAGAGGGGAGGAGGGGAAAGGTCAGAGAGGCAAAAAGGTCAATGCCAAAGGCGCAGGCAGGCCCGGGGATGACTACTAGAAGGTCCGAGGCCAGCAATTAATTCAGGAGGATGAAACTGCCGGCAGTGCTCCGGGGGAGAAATGACAAGGAGTGATGTGTGACAGATCTACTGTTACGTAAATATGTTGGTGCAGGCAGCAAGAGGGGGAAGGGCAAAAGAACGTGTTTTGGATCTCTTCTGCGTGAGAACATTTTGATATTTCGGGGTTTCTCACTCGGGATAAGAGGATGGGGAGGGAAAGGGGGGGTGAGAGGGCCAAGACTGAGAAGCTGCGGGGGAGGGGGCTCAGAAATCCTTCCACCTGGCAGGCGGGCCTCTGGAGGGACTGTGGGCGGGCGCTGGGCGGAGCCTCTGGAGCATCCTCTGAGCGGCCGCCTCGGAGCACCATGGGAAAATCCTTCCTCCCTCGGACATGGCGCCCACCCGCCCCGCGGCTGCAGCCGGCTCCGGCGCCGCGGTGCGCGGGTCCGGGCAGCA
>NC_043701.1:106800090-106841904 GCF_006229205.1 Suricata suricatta | reverse complement strand
CTCACCGGCGGCTGGTACCACGACCCGGAGCAGAGCAAGTTCACCAACAGCTGCCACCTCTACCTGTGGCTGTTCCTGCTGCTGCTGCCGCTGGCCTTGCACCTGGTGAGTTGGGGGGTCCGAGCCGGGGAGACCTCAGGACAGACAGGGTCGCGGTGACTCTTCAGGGAGGGGATGAGGAAGTATAAACAGTAATACTGCATTAACTTTGTTGCGGTGACCATTTCGCAACGTACACAAATGTCGAATCACTCTGTTATACACCACGAACGAATACAACGTTGTCCCTTATACCTCGATTTAAAAGAAACGAGGTGGAATGAGGAAGGCCCTCGGGATTTTGGGACAGAGGGAGTACAGGGAAAAGCGGACAGGGACTCAGCAGGAGAAAAAGTCGAAAGGACTCTGGGGGCTCTGGGACTCATTAAGAATTGATGCTGACTGTCAGGATGAGTCAGACTCTGCTCGTGGCTGGGGAACATTGAACCTGTTTTGTAGGTGGAAAATCCTCGGCCTCCTGGCTGGCTAGCCGGGCACAATAGCCAAAATGCAAACTGAAATGTTAAAAACAAACCCTTTTCAGTTGTTGATCTTCCTTCCCCTCCCCTCTGCTCCCCTCCTGTTTTGCTTTGAGAAGGCAGGTTCCATTATCAATTACTCAACTTTCAATTTGCACACCACTATGTAAAGGAATAGGTAGGAAGATATAATAATGGGTAAATCTAATGTAGCTTATGCTAAGTAGTACAGTAGAAGTTGGGGCTTGACCTCATAATTGAGTGCTTGCAGAGTAACTACATCGATGACCTTGGGTAAATTAAATATACCTGATTGAAACACTGTTTCAGTCTGAAGAGAAGCTGTACAGATAAGGAGTTCCATGTCTTATTAAATGTTCTATGCCAAGATTCAAATTTTGATAGGTCTGTTGAAAGACTGTATTTCTAAAATGTAATTTAATCGTGTTCTCCCCAGCAAAAAATCTTCAGTGAGTTTGCACAGCTGATGAATTCCAAGTTTCACTTTTGAGGCTGTTCAGGATTTGGCCCCTGTTTACTCTTTCTGGCAGTTTATCTCCAGGGTCAGAATTCTAGCTCTGAAGTCAGGCTGCCTGAGTTAAATTTTGGGTCTACCTTTTACCAGTCCTATGACCTTGGGGAAGTTCCTTACCTTAGCTTATTTTTCATTTTCTTAGCTGTAAAATGAGAAAAATAACACTACCAGATGTACAGTGTTGTTTTGGGGCTTAAATGAGACACTGCACATACAGCCATCCAATCTGTTTGGCTTGACCCAGGATTGGTCACAGACCTGTTTTCAATTTGTGTTTTGCTGCATAGTAGCTGGTTGGCCTGATATTTACCTGACCTAAACCATGGTTTTCTCAGCCTTAAAATGGATGTGGTAATGATCATGTCTCAGGAAAAGCAAATACATTTTCATATGAAAGGCATTAAGATGCAGAAGGCGATCTGTGGGTGTCTTTCAACAAATATGTTTCCTTCTTCTGTGACCTTGTTCATCATTTTCCCCTGTAGCCTATAGGTCTTGATGTTTTCTCTTTGCCTGAAGGGGCAGCGTAGCTGAGCGATGAGGAACACAAACTTGGGTTCACTCTTGGTTCTCGCGCTTACTAGTTCTGTGAGCTTGAGCAAGCTTGAGCAAGTTTCAGCTTTCTGGTTTGTTAAGCAAGGATAATAGTACCCCTTTTATAGGGCACATATGAGGGTCGATTGAATGAATGAATGGTTGATCGAATGAATGAATGAAAGTACTCCTCAGTATCTGGCACATAATGAGCTAGCTGGGCTTCTCCGCCACCCCTGCCCCTTTCTCATCATTTACTTACCAGAACCTCCCATCCTTCTCTGTCTCAGCCTCCCCGATTCCCATTCAGCTAGAATTAGTTTCCCGTTTCTCTTGCCTTTATACCATTCTCTATTTCCTGTTCGTACCATAGCACGTTTTGAATTCCGCTTTGTACTTCAATGTTGGATGTACCTCTTCTTCTAGATCATGAGTTTTGATTTTGTCGATTCATCTTGGCTTTTCATGTTGCATCTGGCAAAGTGTCCTGCATTTGGTTAGCAGTGATCTCATACACCATAAACTGGTGGGAATAAAATCAACCTCTATCTCTTTCTGTTTTATCCGGCATTATGTTGTCCACCTCTGTATATTTTGAACATTTCTGATAATGAAAGCAATTTATGTTCTACTTCTAATCCCACTCCACAGCAACAACCACATTTACATTTCATGTATATTTCTACAGCTGTTTTTTAGGTATGTGGGCTCATTTTTACATAACTCCTTATAAGATTTGATGTGTGCATATGATCAGAACCCTTAATATCGAATTATGCTTTATTGAGTAGTTTGATTCTAAGTTGTATTTGTAAATAGGACATTGTCCTTAGTTAAGTTCCTCTTTAATACTATTTTAAAATAATTTTTTGGCTAGCTCCTAAGAGTTTAGAAAGTAAAAAACTGATACCTTAAATCATGTAACTCTTATGTTGGATTTTTTTAGATCAAACCAGTTATACCAAAATTTTTGCATCTTTTTGCCAGTGTGCTTTGAACTGTTACAGAATAATTTTATGTGAATGCATTTGTTTTTCTGCTACTTTTTAATATATATCCCATCTTTTTTTTTTTAAAAATGCAGGTTATCCCTTTATTTCTCTGGTCTTCTGGTCTCTGAACATGACCTTAGCAATAAAAGACCCTCCTTCTTCAGCTGAGGGTTCTGTGCTGTAGGTCTTGAGGTTTAAATACTGCCTGTGATGGTTAACATCCTTTTCCATTTTCTCCACGTACAGGAACTTAGTCCAAAAAAGCTACCTGGCTGCTCACTGATAGCAGGGGCTTATTTGAAGTTCTGTTATTTAAAGGGCCCTGAACTTTCCTGATTTTTGCACAGTTTGAGTTTAAACTTGTTTAACCAAGATAGTTCTAGGGTAGGGAGAATCCATACCTTTCAATGTAATAGGGGCTTTGAGTATATAAACTCAAACTTTATTATTAATTATTGAGGAAAACTTATTCCGAGAACTAGAGTTTCCTTAGACCTGGTTAATAATGTGGAAAGTAGGTTATTTCTTAGCATTTATAAGCTATTCACGTATTTTTGGGAAATGTTAAGAAAAATGCACAACTGAAAACATGAAGCCAATTTGGATAAGTTGGAAAAAGTTTCACTTTGATTTATTACCAATCTGATTTTCTTTTGGACAAACTGAAGGGTGCATTTGTCATTAGAGAGATTTAAACTTTCCTTTGCTACCCGAATTCTTGTCGTTATTTTGAGATAATGGACCGAGATTCATGGGAAGCATTAGAACAGGATACCGTGGGTGTGATGCCGACCCGGGTAAGTTCTGCCAGCACTAGGCTAGTGTCCAGAGGCATCCCTGGTCTAGCACCTAGCAGTGGTGTGACTGTGCAAGTCACTTCACTTCTCCAAGCCTCAGTTTCAGCCTCTGTAAAAGGGGGAATGTCGGTTTCGTTTTATAGATTCAGTAACTGACGTCCAGAAGGGAGCAGGTTACTTGCCTAAGGCCATGTAGACAATAGGTGGTAAAATTCAGATTTTTCCCTGAGGTCCTGTTGTATCCAAGCCCTTGACCTTTCCACAGCACTGTATTGCCAGAACTGGGAGACAGGAGAGTATTTGAACTCCCTGAAGCAGGAGGCCCTCATAAAGTGGCATTCTGATTATCCTGGTGATGGTAGGGCCCACTTGAGTAGAGCAAGAGTTGAAGAATGAAAAAAATGGGGTGGAAACTTGATACTCCTTAAGATCCGCTGGAGGGCAACATTATATATGATTTTCACATAGAAAGTCTGTCTTTTGTTTATGACTAGAGCTTTATGTTTCCTTTCCTTTTCCTTGGCTATGATTATCAAATGGGATTACCTGTCATGGGCTAGGGCAGTGCTAGACACCAAGGAAGCACCCCATGCCCACTGCCTGGTATTGTTACGCCTGGCCAGTGACTCTCCTATGAGAGTCTCTAGTCACTCCCCCATTTGGATACATAATTAATTTCCTTTTGTTTTCTATTTCTTTATATCCCTCCTTCCGCTCCCACTTCTAACAGAATATGAGACGCCTTTGCATGAATTATGGGAAGAGGGTGTCTTCAAAAAGCTACCCATTCCTGGCTCAGGACTTGGGGACTAGACTTCGGCCACCATTGGACCCTGTAAGCATTAACCTCTGTGTGTTCCCGTAACTTTCTTGTGTGTCTGCTGCCCTCGCCTGCCTGAAACAGAATGGGGTTTGAGGTGAAGCCGCTGAAATCTTGCGGATGCTTAAAGGCGTTCTTTCCTGGCCCTGGGCCTCCAAAGAAGTGCAGACCCAAGCCTTCTAGATTCGGGCTCAGTGCCATGCCATGCAGTTGTCTTTAAAACTGTACTGCTCCGGGGGCACCTGGGTGGCTCAGTCAGTTGAGCATCTGACTTTGGCTCAGGTCATGATCTCACAGTTTATGAGTTTGAGCCTTGTGTCAGCCTCTGTGCTGACAGCTCAGATCCTGGAACCTGCTTTGGATTCTGTGTCTCCCTGTCTCGCTGCCCCTCCCCTGCTCATGCTCTGTCTCTCAAAATAAATAAAAATGGGGGCACCTGGGTGGCTTAGTCGGTTAAGCATCCGGCTTCAGCTCAGGTCATAATCTCACAGTTCGTAGGTTTGAGCCTCGCGTTGGGCTCTATGCTGACAGCTAGCTCAGAGCCTGGAGCCTGTTTCTGATTCTGTATTTCCCTCTGTCTCTGACTCTCCCCTGCTTGTGCTGTCTCTCTCTGTCTCTCAAAAATAAATAAAAAACAAAACCAAAAAAAAATGTTAGAAAAATTAAAAATAAAATAAATAACATTGGGCTGCTCCAGATATCTGTTTGGACTGCGTGGCCTCTTGGCTCCTTGTGGGCTTTGTTTTCCTGGTGTACGCCCTTGGACTAGGGCTATCCCTCCATCCCTGGGGTCGCTCAGGTCATCTTCAGTTTCTCCTGAGTGATGATTGACACCCTCTGCAAAATTCCTCCTACTTATCCTGGCCATCTGCCACTCAGACACATGGATGTTGTGGGCAGGTTATGTTGTGTCTTTGGCAAAAGAACCAGCACCTTCCCAGTCCTGGGATGTATGCCTCTGGGGCGGCCCCCCAAAATAGTGCTTGTTCCCCCTTTCTTCCTGTTCTAGTATTTCAAGTTCATGACTAATTTTCTGGTGGTTAAATTTATGTCTCCCAGCTCACCCCCACTTCCCTGAGAGCTTTTTGAGACTTCTCCCAATTAGTAACTAGTTATATTTGGATGCTGCTCTCTGCAGTGTTTTTTTCCAATTATACTAATACTTTAATGCCCTTGGTGTTATTTGCTTATTTATCTTTTTAAGGAAGTTTGTGCTTATCAAGTGACTGTTGTTTTCCTGATTTTAACCTCTAGGTCTCTCAAGATGGTTACTTTTAAGTATTCGTCCTGTCAGAATCTGTTTTCCACAGCCTGTGAAAGAAAAAAAAATGGGCTAGTTCTTAGTGGTACTCAGACTTCCCCTTGTTTTATTATTATTATTTTTTTAATGTTTGTTTATTTTTGAGAGAGAGAGAACACAAGCAGGGCAGGGGCAGAGAGAGAGGGAGACACAGAATCAGAAGCAAGCCCCAGGCTCTGAGCTGTCAGCACACAGCCCAACGCAGGGCTTGAGCCCAGGAACTGTGAGATCATGACCTGAGTCGAAGTTGGATGCCCAACCAATTGAGCCACCCTGGTGCCCCTCCCTTGTTTTCTTATGAATCTTTCCCTTGTAACATTCATTGTATTATTACTCTATACTATTGGAATAGGTGGTAGCAACAGCCAATGCTCACCAGACACATGTAAGGCGGGCCCTCTTGAGAGAGCTTCACGTGCATTCCGCCGTCTCGTCCTCACAACCCAGAGAGGCGCTGCCGTTATTCCCATGCCACAGTTGATGGCATTGGCACAGAGAAGGTGGTTACATGCATGAGATTGCATGGCCGGGTGTGACCTAACCAGAGTTCTTCAAGTCCTTCTGTTTTCTTTTTTTATTTTAATTTCATTTAATTTTTTAAAATTTATTTTTGAGAGACAGAGAGAGACAGTATGAGCAGGATCGGGTCAGAGAGAGAGGGAGGCACAGAATCTGAAGCAGGCTCCAGGCTCTGAGCTGTCAGCACAGAGCCCAATGTGGGGCTCGAACCCATGAACCACAAGATCACGACCTGAGCTGATGACAGACACTTAACCTACTGAGCCACCCAGGTGCCCCTAATCCTTTTGTTTTCTTTGGTGGCCTTGAAAGTTGTTTTGCAGAATGTTCCTTAATTTAGATATTTTGGACCATTTCCTTTAGATTAGATGTGGATTATGCTTCTTTTGGCATGAAATCTGCATAGGTAATGTATCCTTGTCGTGCATAACATCCTGGGCACCTAATATCATCCCCCCCACTGTTAGGGCTCTTAAGTGTGGTCACTAGTTAAGGTGATGTTGCCTACATTTGTCTATTGTAAAGGTAGCTATTTTCCCCTTTGTATTTAATAAGTTATCTGTGAAAGGAAATCTAGAGCCTCTATATAGTATTGTATTCCCTCAAAACGTTCACTCAATTGCAGTCACATAAATTGATTCTTGCCTAAAATAATTATTGCCATGGTGGTTGCAAAATAGTGATTTTCTATTTATTGGTATTCTGCAAAGAAAACCTTGCCCTTTCCCTGCCCCCATGGCTTTGTTGTGCTGGCTAGTGCTCCTAGATTCACGTTTTTTAATTTGATGGGTTAAATCTATTCTTATGGTCATTCTTTTTGATATTCAAATTATACAAAATTTGGCAAGTGGGACCCTCTTTGAGCCATTCTTTCATCCTTTGGATATGCCCTCAGCAGGTCTTGAGTACCTTCTTATTCTCTGGATCACCAAGCTTGTCAGGCTTAGCTTATACTTCCCCAGTTCTGCCCTGGAAAAAGCAGCCATTTCCCTAAGGAGCCTGGATCCTTTTAGGGAATGGCTTTGGGCACCAAGATTTAAGGCCACAGTAGCTGTGTTCATTACTTCTGGATTGTCTTTGCTCTGGGTCCTTTCACTAGACAGAGCTGGGAGACTTTATTTATCTGTCTGTCTGTCTATCCATCTATTCATCCATCCATCCATCCATCCATCCATCTATTGAGAGTTCTGAAACTTTTAATCTGACCCAAATCAAAGGATTCTAACTCCTTTACTCCTTCCATATTTGTATCTACTTTTTCCCCACAAGGAGAAATGAAAATATCATTTTTTCAGTGTTGAAATATGCATAGGAAGTACTATTCCTATGCCACCACCCAAACAAAATCTTTTAGTAAAGTTCAAGGTTGCTTTTAGTTTTTATTATTATTTTTTAAAGAAGACACTAATAGTGTGCTGTGAGAGTATTGTGTTCTAAAGTTACTTGGATTAATTCTTTGAAAAAATTGTTTTAATTGAGGTTCAAAATTTTATTAGTTTTAGGTGTACAACATAATGACAATATTTGTATAGCATTCATTCTTTGTTTATTTTTTTATTTGTTTTTGTGGTTATGCCATCAGTTCAATATACATTTTGGTCCAGTGTGGGTATATAATTCTAGTTTTTCCCTTCATCCTTGTTGATTTAATAATTCTTGGAAGTATATAACACATCGTTCAGAAAACACATGTGAAAGATACGTTGTTTTCGGGTATTAAAATCCTTCCCTGGCTGCTGAGTGGGAAGTGGGTTAGAGAAAGAGCAGGAACAGAAGGGGAGGTTCTGAGGCTCATTAGTAGTCTGGCCAAGAGACGGTGGCGGCATTAAGATGGAGAAATGTGAATGTATTTTGATAAGATTAAGTGACAAGCTGGTTTGAGGGGTGGAGGAGTGAGGATGAGGGAGGAAGCAAGCGTGGTGCATGGGATTGAGGTTTGCCCAGGTGTATGAGGTACCACACACGGGAAAGGTAGAGTACAGGGGGCGGAAAGGGCCGGGAAACCACACAGGTAGGTTTAGACTTGTAAATTTGGAGTTTCCTTTCAGATGTGAAAAGTGGAGGTGTTGAATTGATAGTTGGATATAGGTGTGGGGAGTTTAAGGGATCAATAGTAGCTAGAGATAAGAATTTGAAAATCCTCCATGTAGAGATTATATTTACTGTCAAGGGACTGAGTGAGAACTCCCAAGAGAGAATGTGTAGAAGGAGCAGAGTTGATCTCCAAATCTTTATCTAAGCAGGCAATCAAAACATTTGCTCTGTTGTTCTTTGCTTCTTCTCAAAACACCGTATCTGAATTTATTATTCTGCAGTATTGGTGAGTGATGCATAGAGGATGCTGATGGTGATGGTGATGATAAGTGACACTAACAGT
Organism: Suricata suricatta; assembly: GCF_006229205.1. Classification (NCBI taxonomy): domain Eukaryota; kingdom Metazoa; phylum Chordata; class Mammalia; order Carnivora; family Herpestidae; genus Suricata; species Suricata suricatta. The sequence continues at coordinate 106,833,512 of NC_043701.1, read as the reverse complement.
TGGTGTCCTTGGTGAAGTCCAAGGAGCTCTACACATGACACAGGGCACAGAGGTAGCATGAGTGAGGCAAGGAAAAGGCTGCAGAGCGTGGCGGCTTGCATTAACTGTTTCCCTTCAGAGACACTGATGAGACCTTTTTCGGTGGAGTGCTGGAGCGTCGAAGCCAGGTTGCTGTAGGTTTAAGAGGCAGCAGCGGGTGAAGGAATGGAGACAGCTGGTAAAGATGGTTCTTCCATGCAGGGAGCAGAGAAATGGCACAGAATCTGGAGAGAGGTTTGGATTCAGGAGAGGCTTATCCCAACACCAACTTGGCAGGAACCTTGAGGGCAAGGATGTGACTTGAATTCCCCTTGGTCCCTGGTGTGGTGCTTCATGCACAGGCGATGATCAGAGTGCTCTTTCCCCGAATGGACTCTGACTTGGTAAGAAAAGACACAGTTTTGGTAGTGCTTTTACAGTTTGTGGCCAGGCCCAGCTCAATAAACTCACCGCAGTGTTGTGGCCGGCTTCCAGATCATTAAAAATGGAGTTTGAAAACCGAGGTGTTACTCTTTGTATTGGATTTCCTTCAAATTCAAATTGCTGTTGTTTATGAGATAACCTTTCTTTTATTATTTATGTGGTAATTATGTATTTTCTGTGGCATTTGTGTAATAATTACAAGCCTTTTCTCCATCATGAGATACTTACACTTTAAAAAGACCATTGGATAAATGAAAATGATTTTACCTCATTTATTGATATTGAGTGATCTTAAGTAGAGAAAGCAAATATAGAAGTTTTGGACTGTGAGTGACCTTAGTTATTCTTTTTATATTGCATCATGTGTATGTTTTAATTCCTTCCTCCAAATCTTTACCATTTCAAAAGAGAATCAAGAGAACCAGAGCTCATTTGCTATTTGTCTTCCTCATCTTTTGAGAACATTGTCTTCCTTGCAAGACTACAGCTAGATACTAAATAATCAGGGAAGACTAAAAACCCCTGAATATAAGAAATATCCCTGAAGGGGTGCCTGGGTGGCTCAGTCGGTTGAGCATCCAACTTCGGCTCAGGTCATGATCTCGTGGTTCATGGGTTCGAGTTCCGTGTCGGGCTCTGTGCTGACAGCTCAGAGCCTAGAGCCTGTCTTCAGATTTCTGTGTCTCCCTCTTTCTCTCTCTCAAAAATAAACAAAACATTAAAAAAATTAAAAAAAAAGAAATATCCCTGACCAATCCCTGACACAGATATTTTTCCAAGAAAACAACTGCCTTGGCTTCCTTCATAATTATTTTTTCTTGTAATGTATTATTATAAACACTCCTATCGATGCCCTTTGCTCCATCTCAAAACATCATATCTGAACTTTTTATTTCATGGTTTGACAAATGATACATAGATGAGGATGACGGTGATGGTGACGATAAGTGACCCTAACATTTGAGTGCTTATTGCATTTCAGAAAATGTACTAATAAAACAGTTAACAATCCTGTTAGGAACTATGATTCCCACTTCATAGAAGGAACAGAGATTTATAAAGGCTAAATAACTTCCCCAAGTTGCAAATTGTGAAATTGAGAAAAATTTAAAACATATAAATGTACATTACTGTCATAAATATTCATTTATTCACTGATATTTTTGAGTGTTTGTTAGATACCAGCCTGGGGGTTGAGAATATAATGGAGAACAAGTCAGGCCTGGCTTGGAACTTATCATCTTTACATGGACTTTTATGAATAAGTAAGAATAAATAAAAAAATATAAACACCTTGACAAGTGACATAAATAGAAAGCTGACAGAGAAATATGTATGCATCCATATATCCAATAAACATGTGAATGATTATTTTACTAAGAATCTGAGAAGTGCATATTAAAATAATGTGACTTTGGCGTATCTCGGTAGCAGAGATTTAGAAGATAACACCTACTGTACTTTAAATAAATCGCCATTCTCGAAAATTTTCAGGCATGTATAAACAAGCTGAGTCACTGAAGCACTATTTGTTACAGCAAAAGACTAGAAGTATCCACTGATCTGGAGCTGGTTGATGGAGTCATGGTCATCCATGTAGCAGAGCGCTGTGCGCTTATAAATAAGTGGACCAGGAAGTAGGCTGCTAGAAGAATAATCTTGAGGACCTACTGTTATGGGAAAAAAGCAGAATCTATGTATACACTAAAAAGGAGGAGGGAAAAATAAAGCATATATCCAGTTGCTTATGTTTCAAGAAGACACAATGAAAGGGTAAGGTTTTAAAAAGTAACAAAAATATAGGGAGAGGTAAAGAATGGGAGAAGGCAAAGAACTGGAAATAAGAAATGAACTTGTTTCATAGTTCAGTGGCATACTAAAAAATATTTCTAATGCCTTAAACAGAGCTTCTAGGCCTCCTGGGGTATAGCCTAGAGAGAAAGGAACGACAAGGAAATCTTAAATTGAATCTAGTTATCTTACTGTCCTCAATAAAATGTTATATTTTTATTTTGAAATTTTAAAATTATATGGGTAAGGAAAATAAGAGATCATGTTAATATTTTTAGAGCTCAAGATTTTGGCAATAAGAAAACATATAAATCAAATCGCAAAAGTTACATAGAACCTTATAATCTTTCAGATGAATTGTAAATACCCATCTGAAATCATGATTTATTTTTTTCTTTAAAAATATTTTTTAAATGTTTTTTTATTTTTGAGAGACAGAGACAAAGTGTGAGCAGGGGAGGGGCAGAGAGAGAGGGAGACACAGAATCCGAAGCAGGCTCCAGGCTCTGAGCTGCCAGCACAGAGCCCGATGCAGGGCTCGAACCTGTAAACCATGAGATTATGACCTGAGCCGAAGTCAGACGCTCAACCGACTAAGCCACCCAGGCGCCCCTATTTTTTTTCTCAAAAAATATATATTTTTTAGCTCTATTAAAACACCAAGAAGCAATGATAACCCAAGAAGGATGTGCGAATCTCACTTTCACATTCTGGCTTCTAACTGCTATTTCCTTCTATAAGGAACAAGGGCTCTTCAGAGAAATGATACATCCCAGGTCTAGGCCAGAAAATGTGGAAGAGGAGTCTAAAGTCAAAGAAGCTATTGAGAATGCTAGTTATGCTGAAAGGATATGGGGGCAGACTTGTAGGTGCTGGTCAACGATGGGCCAATTTGAGCACCTGTGAGATAGACCACAGTATATTGATAAGCATTTAGGAGTGGGATGCATCCTATAGGAGGGCCAGACGTTAATGTCAGAATATGGAAGCTATCCTGGATGCCGAATGGGCCCATTTCTAATACCTGGAATAGCTGCTGTGTTAGCAAGACTTGCTTCCAGACCTGCAAGTGGACTGTGGCTGGCTCTAGAATGGAACAGAGTGGAAGGCATTCATGTGCCCAGCTGCAAAGGACCGGAGAAGCAGAGCTGATGCCGAAGAAGAGATTAATGTCTACTCATCATACTACTACTTGGTTGTCAGAAAACCTTTACTTCTTAGAAATCTCCACTCCCTCTCACTGAAGTGCGTCCTGTATTCCCACTGCCAGGCACAATTCCTGAAGACCTTTCCTCGCAGACTCATGAGATTGGGGCCCATGTCCCTATTCCCATCATTAGCACACTGCCTGTTACGGTGCTGGTCTCCTTGAGGTGCCGTCTCCCCTGGGGTATTTCTCCCTCCACACCTCCCATACGTGTCATCTCGGGAATACCTTATCCAGCAGCCCAGAGTAGAAGCCCAACACCTTGCCATGAGTCAGCTACTTCTTGCGACTTCTCCCTACACTTGGCTTTGTCAGCTCCCGAGGGAAGCACAGTTTGTCCTTGCCTTTGGGAACCTTGAAAATGAGGGAGACTAGGGCCTGACATAACTGCTGAAGCCAAGAAAGGGCACAGTGCTGACTGTGGGTCAGGCAGTGCAGGATGTGCACAGAGTGGACTCGGCCCTTGCAGTCAAGGAGTTTATAATTACCAGGAAGGAGAGCCCATAAAAGTGGGATAACCTATGAGTGGCACAAATAATAACGCTGATTTGGAAATCAGAGTGCGTAACCCACGGTGTATGCTAAACCATTTACTCATCAACTGATAAATAAAGAATGGTAAACAACCAGTGATGTTGCAGAGAAGGTGTATTCTGGCTTTTCTCATCCTGCACTTGTCATTCAATGCTTCTCAGTGTTCTCTGGTTGGCTTCATTTCCCCCTTTCTTCTGCAGTGTGGGCCTTCTCGGCCGTCTATCTCTGCATTTCACTGTCTTCTCTTTCCCTTGAGAGTCAAGCTACTCCGATGGCTTTGCCTGTTGCGTCTGTGCTAATGGCATGTCCCTGGCACCCGCCCTTCCCTTGATTCCTGCTCTGTGTCCTGTGATCTATTTCTGGCGTCATGGGCGAAGCCCAGCTTCCCTGGTGAGGCCTCCTGACAACAGCTCCCATTCTTTGTGATTTCTCCACCTTCTCTAACTGCACAGCCTCATGCTCAGGTAGGACAGTTTATTTGAGTGAGCCCTTCAGCCGCGCACCATTCTGTACTGTTTGTACACCACCCAATGTGCTCATCTTACCACCTAGACAGGTAACTCTTTGAGGCCAGGTTGGTTTGGGGTTTTGTTTTCAGTGGAGGACCCCACATCACACCCTTGTTAGGCAATGATCAAGAACCCACAGCCTCAAGAGGGCCCTGATGTGAAAAGATTTGGAACAAATCTACGAAGTGGTGGAGAGAGCTGCATAGGGCAGTGATATGACAAAAGTGGAGATTGGGAAGGGAAGCTGGGGAGTCGAGGAGGGGGGTGAGCAAGCCAGCCCCTGGGGGCCTCCCAGCAGGGATGAGGCAGGTCTGAAAGGGCCCTGCAGCAGGCAGTGTCCTCCGGCTCCTTCCGTATTTCCACACTCCTCTCAATCTTTCTCTGCCCGCCCCTCCCCGGGGCAGCCAGCTGCACCAGCATCTTCACATCTCTGAGGCCACTTTGTAGCTTCTGCACCTGTTCCGAGGGCCTGACGTCACCCTGCTCGCCTCTCCAAGTTACCTCTAGTTCATTCTTCAGTGCTCAAGTGAAATGCCAGTTTCATACAGGATGATTCCCTGGAAGTCCAGGCTAGGTTAGGTCTCCTTGTTAGACATATTTTTGTGATTAGTTGTCATTAGTCTGCATAGAACAGAAGCTCCTTGAAGACAGACGTTTGCACGTTCTGTTCACGGCTCCTTCCCCCGCGCCAAGCGCAGCACTTGCGCAGTGTATGTCTTCAGTGCATACTTGTGAGAAGCTAGGTGAATAATAGCCAGGCAGCTGCATCGCCTCTCTGGTCCAGCCACCTCTGTGGGGCTTCGAGCTGTAGGTTACCCTGGGCAGGAGACACTTGAGCAGATGTGATCTGGTCTTGAGATCTTCTGGGAGAACCAGCAAGCATTCGGAGGGACTGGCCCTGCTGAGCCTGTTTTCCGGCAGAGGGACCTAATGTGTTCCTATTTCCCAGGTGGAAAATGCCATGAGTCATCTCAAGTGCTATAAAATAATACTTTTAGAAGTTGGGGTGAAACAAAATTTAAAATCTTGACCACCTTCATCGGTTTTGAGAGTCGGGGTTTCAGTAGGGTTAAGTGTGTTCACATTGGTTGTGCAGCCACTTGCCAGAGCAGTATTCATCTCGCAAAACTGAAATTCATTGAACAGCAACTCCCAGGTTCCCCCTCTCCTGAGGGCCAGGTAGACACCACGCCGCTTTCCCTTTCTATGAATTTGATTCTCATGTCACGTAAGCGTACTCACACAGTTCTTGTGTGTGTGTGTGGGGGGGGGGTTGCTTATTTCCCTTAGCAGAAGGTCCTCCAGATTCATCGGGGTTGCAACGTGTATCAAACTTTCCTTCCATCTTTGAAGGGAACTAGTATTTCACTGTATCAATGTGCCGCTTTTTGTTTATTCATCTTTCCACAGGCACGTGGGTTCCATCCACCTCGTGCTGTTGTGGCTAATGCTGCTGGGAACGTGGATGTGCAAATATCTCCCTGAGACCTTGCTTTCACTTCTTTGGGGTTGAAATAGAATTGCTGGATCATATGGTTATCCTATTTTTAAGTTTTGGAGGAACTGCCATACTGTTTTCCATAAATGATAACTTTTTAAAATAAAAAAAAAAGTGGCAACTTACCATATGGCAGCTCCTTCCCACCAGTAGTCCCCTTGAAGGATGATTCATTTCTTCTGACAGTCCTGCCATTGATGCTGCTCGTCTGAGAGTTGTTTTGAAAGGGGTCTTTGGAGCTTCTGATGCTGATAGAGGAGAGCAGGGGCAATCGGTTATACTTTATATCATACTGTACAGTTTTGAGGTGATTTTGTGGAAAATCAGTTTATGGGGTACAGCGGGCATCCACATGGGTGGTTTCATTTAGCTCTATGACAGTCCTGAAGTAGGTCAGCCCCCTTCCGGTCTCCTCCTGGCCCGTCTCGCCCCTCCGTCCCGCCTGCTGTGCACACGGATGGGCTTGTGGAACGCAGACACAGCTTTTCCCCTCCATGCCGGCACATCCTTCAGCTGGGGAGCAGCGGATTGAATTTCTGAGCCTGGGGTGTGTGAGACCCTTCCTGCGGCACTGTCGTGTGCCCCTGCCGGAGTGCGCCATGTGGCTCTTCCTGGAAGGCTCTGGGCTTTCATGTGGGGTGCCTTGTGCCTGTCCTTCCTCGGTGTCCTTCCCAGTTCTGACAGAGAGCTGCTTGCCTGGAGTGATCTTCTCGGCTCCTCACCCCCACCTCTCAGGCCGGGTGTGCCCCAGTGGGCCAGAATTACAGCACTTGCCGCTCCACCTGGTAACTATCTCCTATCTATCTTGACTTTGAACTCTGTGAGTATAGGGACGATGTTTTTTATCTCTGTGTTTGGTGCAAGGTAAACACATATACATGTATGGGGATAATTAGTGGTTTTCAGTGAGGAGACCAAGTCTGCAACCCTTCCCGGGACGTTTGGCAATTTCTGGAGACAATTTTGGTTTTCACACTGGAGGGTTTGGTACTGGCACCTAGTGTCTGGAGGCCAGGGGTGCATCTACTTCCTGCGGTGCCCAGGACAACTCCCACAGCAGAGGGTTACTCAGCCCAAGATGTCAGTAGCACTGGGGTAGCGAAACTCTAGGCTAAAAGAAGGAGCTAGATCATTATATAATATCAGAGGGTGATGTCCATGACTCTAGAGGCCTTCACTGCAGTGTGACAATGGTCTACCTCTCATGTTATGGTTAAGTAGGTCCAGTTCTTCTAGACTGGGAGAGATACCTGCCCCCAAAAGGCACTGGCGGTTTTTGCAAGGAGCATTTTGAGGTTCATCTCAATGACTTTATCACAGTGGCATTTCAATTAAATGTCACAGTAGCATTTAAAGAGTGACGGCCAGACACGCCAAACATACGGTGCGATGAGAAATTACTGGTCTTCAAATGCCAGTAGAACTTCCATTCTATTGAAAAGCACCACTGAAGAGGAAGCAGCGGAAACCCACTGGAAGCTATGGCATATGGAAGAATCCAGCTCAAGATGCCTGCCATTGGGTAGAAGGAAAGAAGGATCCTGAGAGATACCAACATCCAGCTTCTTCCTCGCATGCCAGAAAGCAGGCCGAGCAAGGGAAGGTGTTACAGAATCTGCAGGGGGACTTGGAGATGCACAGGAGCCTCTCTAGCGCAGCCTCTCCCCGTGAGCTGTGAGCACCCTCCTTCCACGACTCAGATGGCCTTGTGGCCTCTGCTTGTGTGTGAGACACGGTGGGTAAAGGAAAACTTTGTCAACTCAATTCATTTTTATCTCACAGCAGTATTACTGACGGTAATCTTTTCATATAGTTGATTTTGAAGACTACTGCTTAAGAATTAAGAAATGAAATATTCTGATTCATTAAATTTAAATATTAAGCGAAACACTTGAAATTTCATGACAGTAAACATTTTCTCTATCATTTGGGTTTTGAGGGTACTTAAGAACTCAAAGGAATCTACAATTGCTTACAGAAAATGAATGTACAAGTTTAGGTTTATGTATCAAATATAGAATTGATCAGATATGGTTTATATTTTGTAAACATTCACATTGTTAAATTCTTACTTTATTTTTAAGTGTTTATTTCTTTTGAGAGAGAGATTGAGTGCACTTGCGCAAGTGGAGGAGGAACAGAGAGGAAGGGGGAGGGAGAATCCCAATCCACGCTGACATCATGGAGCCTGATACGGTGTCCAGACCCACAAACTGTGAGATCAGGACCTGAACCAAAATCAAGAGTCAGATGCTTAACCTACTGAGCCACCCAGATGCCCCTAAATTCTCATTTTAAATTCAAAATCACACATTTATTCCTGTTAGGAAACACGACATTGATATTCAGTGACATTCAGTACAGACTCCTGCTTGAGCTAATCATTGCATTGAGAGTGACATCCTTTTGCCTTCAATGAGTTTACAGATCGGTTCATCCTGTTTAGGTCCGTGTACATTAAACATGTAAATGAAATGTTACCTCTTACCGTGACCACCTGAAACGGAAAAGACAGCACACATCTAGATTTCTGGACTGCTAGGCACTCATTGATTAAGCTGTCCACCATGAACATTCTCGATGAGAAGAGGAGAGACTGAGGATTAGGCAGTTGCAGGTGCTGGCTCTCTAAATGGTTCTCACAGCATTCCAGCCCACACAGATTCTCATTTTCATGCCCCTGCCTCAAATCTACCTACTCAACCTTTGGCTGTTTTTCTGTCTTATCATTCCCTGTAGCACAGCCTTGACAGTCCAAACATTCACCACTTCTCTATCCAGCATTGCTCCCAGGAAAGCTGCGCACACAAAAAGAAGCCCTGGAGCTCAGAGAAATCAGAGCAGATCTGATAGACAGCAGGTCCGAAAGCAGTCAAATAGGGCCAAGGGAACATGCTTCGTTCGTCTTCCTCCGAAGGACAGAGATACGAGCAAACCTGTCTTTGGAGAACCAGTCAGATTTCTCGATTCCACTCACCTCATCATTTAAAAATACTTGCAAGGCTGGCCTACTTCTGAGGGTGCCACACGAAGGGCTCCTCCCTGTTGTCAGGAGTTTTACACACCCGCTTGCCTTTCTCACACGTCTGCCTCCGGCCTTCTCAGCCACATGCCCGGCATCCACAGGACTGCTGAGGGCCTTCCAGTTTCCTGACAAAATCCAGGGTTCCAGGTTTTCTGAGAAAGTATTAAGTGGGGATTTTGTCATTCTTTCATAATGGAAGTTCACAAAATAGGTAAAGAACTGTGATTCAAGAGGTGAAAACCTATAAATCCCTTCCCATATTTAAATGCGGAAAAATGATGGTACTTCTCCATCTTGTGGCCTGATTTTTTCCTCCAAGGGCATTATAGTTTCCTTAGAGAGGACCCCGAAGTCCTACCTGAGTGAAGTCATTGAACTAATGCCTCGGCCCAACACGCCGCATTTGTGTATTGAGTGGATGAATGAATGGATGAGGAACGGATGGCCGGATGGACAAAGCTCTTTCTAATTTGACAAAATGGATGAACAAGATGGGATCTCTCTAACCTCTGAAGCAGATAAGGCCCCTCAGTCTGCACCTTGTCTTTTGGGAATAACTTAGGATCTTCTGAAAGTCAAGCACTATCAGTTTGGCTTCCAGGAACATGAACGAGGAGATTCCGAGGCCTGTGTCTGCCCCGGGTGGTATGAATACCCGCGCTGGGCGGTCCCTTGCAGCCCGAGGGAAGGCGCTGGCACACAGCAGGACCATCACACTCCCCTTGATGGTACAGAAATGGCAAAACCCAGTGTGAATGTTATGGCTGGGAGATTAATGCCTAATTCAGTAGGCCACATATTCTGAGTAAAAACATTTTCTAAATTATTTGAAGCTTAACCTTAAAGCAGGAAGACTCAATTTACTGTAAATACATAGTTTTACATTCCCCTGCCTTCTCTGATAGTGTATTGAATATCGTTGGACATTTTCTTTGTGCTCCTGGATATCCTATTATGTTTCTATAGTGATGTCCCCAGAGATGACTGAGTCATGTTTGTGTCTCAAAAAATGACCATACAAGTGACATGCCTTTTCATAGTTTTTATTTTATACTTTCCTGACACTCTGCTGTCATTTATTATGTCTTGTTACATTATCGTGGTTACTTCTGTTCCCTCCTCCTCCTCCTCCCCCTGCTCCTTTTCCTCCTCCTCCTCTCCCTCCTCTTCTGCCTCCTTCTCCTCTTCAGCCTTCTAATTTCTGTTATGAGCTGGGAGACCAAATTTGTTAGCCGTATTATATGCCACATAAATATGCTTAGGGTAAGAAACAAAGCTTCCAACCCATGCTCTGAGTCGCTTGCCTTCCAGTCAAGGTCATAACTTTTATGCACAGACTTGGTGGCCCAACAAATAGCACCTTGAGGGAGCCACTTGAGGGGGACAAAGAGTCAAGCAGCTGGAGTTCAGATGTCACCTTTATTGCAAATGAAGCTATTATTGGAAAATGTGTCGTATTTGCAGGTAGGTGGACTCCTAATTGGGAGCCGTAGAAGGGAAGGCACATCCATTTCCTGTTCTCCCAGATACGGGTCTGAAATCACTGAGGAAGGAATTAGAAGCACAGAGAGGTCAGCTGTGTTTCCTCTCTTGGAAACCAAAGGGTGGAGGGGAGTTTCTCTCTAACAGTGATGTGTTTCAACTGCCCAGAAGGCATTTAAACACTTTTTTCCTTCGAGTCCTTGGTTCTCTGTCAGGTGTTGGAAGTAGCTGGGTAAGTACCTTCCAGGCGACAGGTGTATGTACTTGTCAACTTGCAAGTATGACCACACTATGCTTTTTCATTTGTAAGAATTTTTTATTTCTTCAAAACCCTTTTATGCTTCTACATTTTTAAGATAAAAAAATATTTCCAGAAGCCTTCTTCAAAATTAGGAAGGAATTGAGGAAGAATCTTTATAAAATATACATTAAGAAAGGCTGAACCCCCAGGAGTGCCCTTCTTTATGTCCGGACACTGAAATGCTCCGAAAGGGTTTATTCTCACTGGACACCAGCATGATTTACAGCCAGTCCTCACACAGCCAGATTCTTGATCTCTCCAGGCTACTCAAGAAATGGAAAGCAATGACCCATGAACCTGAACGTAAAAACCAGAGTGGCCTAAAATGGCACAGCTACTATGGACAACAGCTTGGAGGTTCCTTCAAATATCAAACATACAAGTGCTGCACAATCCAGCAATTCCACTTCTGGATGTAATTCTGACCCATGGTACAGCATGGCTGAACTGAGGACATTATGCTAAGGAAAATAATCTAGTCACAAAAGGATAAATACTGTATGATTCCAATGGTGAGGTATTGAGAGGAATCAACTTCATAGAGACAAAAATAGAGAGTTGGTTGTCTGGATTGGGGGAGGGGGAAGTACTATGTAATGGGTATGAACTTTCAGTTTGGGAAGATGAAGAAATCCCAGAGACGGATGGTGGTGATGGTTGTACAACAAAGTGAATCTACTCAATGCCACTGAACTGTACGCTTAAAAATGGTTAGGATGGTAAATTTTATATTATATATATTTTGCCATAATAAAATTTAAAAATAAAGTGTGGGTACACCCTGTGAGAGAGGCTGAGCTGTGAACCTGAGGAACAGAGGTGCTTCCATCTGAGGGAGCTGCTAATGATTGGTGTGTTCCCACAGACAGATACTCCTAGAAGATGCCGTATTCCAAGAAATACAGTTTTGTGAGAAGTGCTCATGACTGCAATTTGCCATTGCTTAGTTGCTTATGGCATGTTGTTTTTCATGAAATTTTGTCAGAGGAAGTTTGGTCAAATGAATTATGATACTATTCGTTATCTTAATAATGTGTCAGAGAGCAACATGCAGCTTTTCTTTGGCCAAGGATATCATTTTGAAAATTATTGCCTCCTATCGTTAATTAGAATGTGTTAAAATGATGTTTATGGAAACAAAGCAAAATAATTGTGGTTTCCCCTAGAACAAGTAGACCTCTATTCAAAATCTGAATATACCTAATATGAGAGGAGGTAAGGGAAATCTAATATAAATTAAAAGCCAATTAATTTTTTTAGTGTTTATTTAATTTTTAGAGAGAGCACATGAGCAGGGGTGGGACAGAGAGAGGGAGTCACAGAATTCGAAGCAGGTTCCAGGCTCCGAGCTGTCAACACAGAGTCTGACGCGGGGCTTGAACCCATTAACCATGAGTTCATGACCTGAGCTGAAGTCAGACGCTTGACTGAGTGAGCCACCCAGGCAACCCTTAAAAGCCAATTCAAACTGATCATCCATGACACATTTCTTCCTAAGCCCTCCTCTTCTCCTTGCATTCCTACTTCTAAGGACAGAAAATCCTAGGAGCTGGGGATCTTTTGTTGATCATAATGATGCCAGCAGTAAAATGGCCTTGAAAGTAATTTTCAGTGATGTCCCTGGGAGTGTAGAAGTGAAGGAGCTCTAGCAGAGCGTGATTATATAGCCTTTAAAAAAGGGATATTTGGGAGGATTCTAGATTCTGTTTGCAGGGTCTACTGAAGGAAGAGGTTTTAAAGGAGAGCAGGGTATTTTGGAAGGAAGAATGTGTCATCTGTAGCACATTGTAAAACCTTTTCTCTCTCCCTCGAGATTTTTAGCAAAATATCTGTCTTTCACTACAGCCTGGTGAGGTCTATGGGCTTTTGGGGGATGAGACTAAGTGCCAGTGGTCTTTCATGGAGGATGAGACAAAGGCCTTTTTTCACCTGGGTTGCAAACTAGATACCAAACCTCATTGTAATTTCTCACCTTCTCTTAATTTCAACACCGCCAAGCCAATGCTACAGTCCATATTTACGAAAGTCAACTGAAAAGTAATACATCTTCTTATTATGTCAAGTCATTTTTTCCAAATGAATTTTCCTAATATCCATATGTTACCTTTTCTCTCTCACCCTTGCTAGCATTCTCTTCCCAATGCCTGATGTGCACCGCCCCCATTTGTTTCTAATATAACTCGAATGGAAGCTTTCTCATGGAAATGGAACCCCCAGTATTAGCTTCCTACTGTTAGCCGCCGCAGCAGGCCAACCCCCATGTCTCAGTGGTCTAATGAGTCAAAGGGTTATTTCTCGCTTCTAGTACATGTCTGTCTAGGGCCTTATTCCAGAGTCACCCAGATACCCATGTTGAAGGAAGCTCTGTCATCTTGCACATGGATCATCTAGAAAACATGGTCCCTGAGATTGCCAACTAAAGAGAAGAGTGGGATGAGGGGGGCTCCTAGCTCATAATTGTCCAGGCTTAGGAGTGACACCTGCCACTTCTCCTCGTAGTCCATTGGCCAAAAGTAGTCACGTGGCTCTAGCCTGACTGTAAAGGAGGCTGGGAAATGCAGGGGACTACGTGGGATAGTTTGTGAGCACAAATTCTTTTTGTGCCCCCTTACTAATCAGAGTACTATGAAACCCAAGTTACCTTATAATTTAAACAACTTTTGAATATAATTTGTATGTGATAGCAGGCTAATCTCTTCTCAGGACATTTGCTGGGTTTTACTCTTCCATTATCAGGTTCTTCAAACTCACTGTCTAGCTTCAGCCTAAGTTTTTTATATCTGATGTACAGAGACATGTTACAAAAAAGTGCTGGGGACCATTCGTGGCCCCTGTCACTCCCCCTCTCTTTTTAAACTTCTCTTTATATTGCTTGATATAAGAAATTGATATAAGAGAAGAGATTGCTTCTCATCAAATGTGAAACCTATCTGCTTCCAGGTGGGGAACCTGACCTTCCCTCTTTCTCTTATCTGTCTATCTATCTATCTATCTATCTATCTATCTATCTATCTATCTATCTATATTTGTTTCATCTAATCAATCTTTACTTCACTTATTTATTAATTTATATTTATTTGTGGAATTTTTCCCCATGGATAAAAACAAGTCAGGGATGGTGAAAATTCTTCACTTTAGCTTTCCTTGCTGATGATAGTTTTCCTCTTCTTTTATTTTTGTTGGCTATGCTGTTTTTGAAATGGTCTTACCGAGATGATAGACTCTTATGTGACCATGGGGGGTTATTCAGGGGCTGCTTGGGAGCAGCCTATTGTCTACAGGCCCAGCCAGTTCCAGGTCGAAAGAGAGACTGTATTCATCACTGGATTTATTGAGATACTTCAGCAAAGTGCATTGATCAAAGGATCTTGCTGTTTATTGAGTCTGCCCTTGGTAGCATCTTAAGATACTCTGGGATCTATTTCAATCTCCAAAGATAAGAGCCCAGTTTAGGAAGGACTAGAGAACCTGCAATTGTCCATGGTCCTGGGAGAGAATTAGGGAGGGATGTGGGGGATCCTACAGGAGGGGACAAGTGCATGGATCCCGGTGATTTTGTTTCTTGAGGGGATTGGACAGAATTGTGCTGGCCTTCACCATGACCTCCAGGCTCAGATCCTTTTACACTGATGTAAATACCCATCTTACTTTTCTTGTAGCTCCTTGCCTGTATCACATTGCTAGGGAAATCCATGGCCTGATGGTGTCAACCCAATGCAAGAGCAGGGAAGGAAGGAAGGAAGGAGAGAAGGAAGGAAGGAAGGAAGGAACGAACGAACGAACGAATGATGGAAAGAAAGAAAAGGACATTACGTTAATCTTCCTACATTTCTCCTTCCTTCTTTCTTCTCTTCTCAACAAGGCTCTTTTTGCTTTGTTGAGTGAAACAGCATCTCAAGGCCTTTCTCTAGCCTCTGCTAAGAGCAGATGCACAGGAAGTCAGACTGAGCTGTGGAAAACAACTAACAAAGCATGGAAAGTCTCACTATAATACACCTTTTGTTCTGTGGGGTTCCTGCCTGAAAATGAAATGTTGGTATTAGTGCAACTGGTACCAGCATCTGAGAAACAAGAAAGATTTTTTAAGATAAAAAGATAGCAGCTCTTTCTCCTAATAAAATGAATAAAATTCAAAATCTCACACAGTTTATGTTTAATAAATAGTCCAACAGTACCTTCAGATTGAAAACAAAAGATAATCCTACAAATGAGTACATGTTTTCTTTCTTTTCTCTTCTCTAGGCTTTTCCTCCAAATGCCATCACTGTATTTTTTTACTGTAGTTCAGTGACTATATTCTTCACAATAATCAAATTGGTCAGTTATCGCCTCCACCTCATGTTTGATAAAGGGGAAGTAATTCAGCAGAGACCCCCCGGAAAGAAGGAAAAGCCAAACAAAGACAAAGAGGCCAACAAGGAGCACATCACTAATCACAAAAATCAAAGGTAACATTTCTATTACTGTGTCAGTTCATAATTTAAATGTTTTAGTTAAAAATGTCTTTCATTCATTAGTTTTTGTGAATACACACCAGTATAGGCAGACACAAATCTGTACATTTTTCTTCTCTTGAACTTACACTTAAGCCTAAAATCGATACTGATAATCAGGATAGTTGAACTATGAACATGAGCTTCTGCCATGTTCTGCAGTTCATTTGCACTAGGCTTATAAGAGCGAAGTATTTTACTTCAGCATTTTTATCTTGTCATTTAAATGCTTAGTGCATGCCAGAGTATGTTCAACCTAGTTTGTTAATCTACTATTTTCAAGTAGTACTTATTCTCCCTTAAAGACAAAATTGGTAGACAGTGATGATTCCAAAATGGAATCTTGGGGACTAATACCGAGTCACTGCTCTGTTGGGTAACGTCTCTGCTCTTGTGTTTCTTGCACGGATTAGCAATAACCGGCAGATTAACCACAGCAAAAAGGAAGAGCCTCATGGGACCCTCTCCACGCCTCCCCTGCGCTGCAGCTCCAGAGGGCCGAGCGTAGCGTCTCAGCACTCATCTGGGCCACTGGTCAGTGTGTGGTTTTCTGTTCCACACTGTTCCTGTTGTCTCCTGTTGATCCTGCCTGGATGGGAAACGTGCAGGGCCACTGCATGTTCAGTACAATTCTGGTTGTCAGTACTGCCCCCATCGTGTGGCTTCCCACATCTCAGGTGTGGAAATGACCCCTGGGGCGCCCTTGGACCATGAGATAAACATCCCATCTTGTGCTGGAAACGGCCACTGGCCTCCTCTGCCGGCCGCCCCACCTGCCGGGCCTGCCGCTCTGGTCAGAAGAACCTATAGACAGACCTTGACCTCTTCCTCCGCTCTAGTCTGTCATTCATCTAAATCTCCATATTCGCAGTGTCTTCCCCTAGAATCAACTGTACCCCTCCACATCTCCACATTAAATCATGCCTGTCTGTTGGGAAGTCCATAAATCCCCTTCAGTCCAGATGAACTTTATTGGACTCTATCCACGATAGTACACAGGAGCCCCTTTTCACGTTCTTAATGATCAAAGGCCCTTTTATCACAGTACGGTGCTCTTGCGTGGGTGTCCGCCCTTACCTATATTTTGTGTTCATTTCTGCTCTCCATTTTATTAGAAGCTTAGGCACAGTGGACACTGTGTCGTCTCTTCCCCACACGCCATTTGGGAAGACAGTAACCACTGCTCCAGGCCCACTGACTGCCCAGAGATGGGCACTGAGCTGAGTAATGTATTGATTTTTGTTCTTCTGTTTGTTTAGGAGTTGCCGGCGCAGGAAACAGTGGAAGATCTCAAAGGTAAAATGTTCATTACCGCCATTTAATATTTTATCACAGCATTAGCTTCAGGGAAGTGAAAAAGCACTTTTGTAAAACAGAATGCCAGTGAATTAATTCAAAATACAAACTGTACCTAAGAAGGCATAGTTCTAGTTCAACTTCATTTCTTTCACTCTTGATTTTCATTATTTCTCATCAGAATTTGTACATCACGTCTACATCTAAATTGTAATATTTTATCGATCATATGTCATTGTACTTTCTCCAGTTTGTGTTTATTCCATGTGGCTCAGAACAACCACAGATATAAAACAGGATCAATTCACCATTGACTCTCAAGCTTTTTATTGTAGTACTTCCATTGAAAAATGGCAGAGGAAATTATTTAGCATCCCGTGGTCCACATTTCCTTCAAGTTACACATTTTGTTTCTGGGAATTTTCTTTTAAGCCCCCAGATCTTTTTTTTTACAAAGATTTCATTTTCTTATCTTCTGCTTGTCTTCTGAAAACTCAGAAAAGAGCTTTTGGAGGCCTGAATTAACTACCTCCTTTCTCTGCAATTCTATTTTTTATAGTACTACTACAAAGAGAAGTTTATGCTTATTTAAATTTTGAAAGCAGCATATAATTTTATCTTCAGTAAAACAGCTGAAATTAGCACTTGGGTCTAAATACCTGAAATTTTCTTTTTTCATCACTCAGCTAAATTCCATGAGAATAATATGTAAGGGATTTTTCAAATTCTTTTTACTACATTACTATTGCTGAAATGAAGTGAGCCTTACTTAGGTTTTAAATGTTTATTTACAGAGTTTCATGACAGTATTAGTTTATGTCCATTTACACACACATACACAGACACACACTTTTTTGTCACATTAGGCTCCTCATCCCAGATCAAGCATACTGTTGCTATTAACATTATTTTACATCCTTTCAGCATTTGTTCTGGCCCTTTTTAACTTTACCATTCTAACTGAAACAATTCCTTCCTTCCTTCCTGGTAGTAGGAATTGCAGAAGAGACT
Organism: Suricata suricatta; assembly: GCF_006229205.1. Classification (NCBI taxonomy): domain Eukaryota; kingdom Metazoa; phylum Chordata; class Mammalia; order Carnivora; family Herpestidae; genus Suricata; species Suricata suricatta. The sequence goes on along the minus strand of NC_043701.1, from coordinate 106,815,903 downwards.
TTGCATGTATCATGAATGGAATTCTGAGTCATAACAAGTAAGATTAACAGGTGACATTTAGATCCACACCTGACTGCTAAATCCAATGTTTTTTCAACAACAGTGAACTAAAGCAAATTGTTTTTCCTAGACCAATCTCATAACGCACGATCCCAGTGTTCAGTACTTTTTGTTGTTAAAAAGTATAGTAGTCTATTGAGACATAATTCAGATGCCATGCCATTCACTCATTCAAAGTATATAAATGGATGACTTTCAGTATATTCAGAATTGTATATCCATCATCACAATTAATTTTAGAATATTTCCTTTACCTTGAAAAGACCCCCCCCACCCTGCTTAGCCACACCCCTCAATCTCCCTGTGTTCTCCAGGCCCAGGAAGCACTACTGTACTTTCTGTCTCTCTGAATTTGCCTACTCTGGACATTTCATACGGTGCGGTCTCTTGTGACTGGCTCCTTTCACTTAGCATAATGTTTCCAGGGTTTATCTGTGTTGAAGCTTTATATCCGTGCTTCCTTTCCTTTTATTGCCAAATAACATCCCATTACGTGGCTATATGAAATTTTATTTATCCATTCATCAGTTGATGAACTTTGTGTTCTTTCCCCTTTGGGGCTGTTGTAAATAATGCTTCAGTGAACATTCATTGGGCAAGTTGTTGTGTGGCCGTGTTTTCATTTTCTTGGATACCTACCTAAGAGTGGCATTGCCGGGTCAAGTAGTTACTCTGTGTTTTATCATTTGAGGATCTTCCAGATTGTTTTAGAAAGCACGTGTATCATTTTACATTCCCGGCATCAATACATGAAGGTCACGATTTCTTCATGTCTTTCACGGCATTTGCGATTTCAAACATTATATGTTTTTTTATAGCCATTCTGGTGGGTGTGAATGGAATCTCATTGTGGCTTTGATTTATGTGAACTTAGTTATTTTTGTAATGTCTAATGATGATATTGTCACCATCATTATCATGAGACAGATGTCTACTTAAGCCCTTTGCCCAGTTTTTAAAAACCTTTTTAATGTTTATTTATTTGTTTTTGGGAGAGAGAGAGAATATGAGAGAATCCCAAGAAGGCCCCCCACTGTTAGCGCAGAGCCTGACACAGGGCTCAAACTCAAACTGTTAGATCATGACCTGAGCCAAAACCAAGAGTCAGATGCTTAACTGACTGAGTCACCCAGGCACCCCTCTTTGCCCAGTTTTTATTCAGATTGCCTTCTTATAGTGACTTGTAAGAATTCTTTATATATTTTAGATACAAGTCCCTGATCAGATGTATTTGCAAATATTTTCCCCCAGTCTGTCAGTGGTCTTGTCACTTTCTTACTGGGGTCCTTTAAAACACGAAAGTTTTTAATTTTTATGAAGTCTACTTTATTGTCTTATTGTTGTTGTTGTTGTTTGGGGTTTTGGTGTCATATATAAGAAACCATTGCTGAATCCATTGCTGAAATCATGAAGATTTACTCCTGTGTTTTATTCTGAGAGTTTTTGGTTGTAGCTCTTATAATTAGGTCTGTGATCTGTTTTGAATTAATTTTTGTGTATGATATGGGGTAGGGGTCCCACTGAATTCTTTTGCATGTGTCTATTGGTGGTCCTAGGATCATTTGTTGAACAGACTATTTGTTCCCCATTAATATGTCCTGGCACTGGGCTGAAAATCAATTGACCATGTACACGTAAGGGTTTATGTTGGACTTGAATTCTATTCTTCTGGTCTACAGATCTATCATTATGCCACTGTCAGACCATCTTGATTGTAGTTACTGTGTAACAAGTTTTGAAACTGGAAACTGTGAGTCCTTTGGCTTTCCTGGTTCTGCTACATTGCCATGTGAACTATCAATTTTCTGCAAACAATACACCTGGGATATTGATAAGGATTTTATTAAATCGGTAGATTTATTTGGGGAGAATTGCCATCTTAACAATATTACATTTTCCAATCTATGAACTTGGATGTCTTTTCATTTATTGAGCTCTTCTTTGAATTCTTTTGATGATGTTTTGTAGTCTTCAGTATATAAATCTGGTACTCTTGTTAAATTGATTCCTAAGAATTTTATTTGTTAAATACTCTTATAACTGGAATTGTATTCTTAATTTTGGCTGGTTTACTGCTAGTCTATGGAAATAGAATTGATTTTTGCACATTGATTTTATATTGTACTGACTTCCTAAATGTTTATTAGTTCTAATAGTTTTTTAGTGGATTCCTTAGGATTTTCTATAAATATAATGATATCATCTGGGAATAGAGATCCTTTGCTTTTCCTTTTCCAATCTAGTTGCCTTTTATTTCTTTTTCTCGACTAATTGCCCTGTCTGCAGTTTCCAGTACAATATTTATTGGGTGGTGTGAGAATAGCTGTCTTGTTTCTGTGAGGAAATTCTCTTCTAACTTCTGTTTGTTGAATGTTTTTTATCATGAGAAAGTACTGGATTTTTGTCAAGTGTTTTTTCTGCATCTCTTGACATGATCATATAGTTTTGCCATAGTATCTTTCTTGATGTGTGTGTGTGTGTGTGTGTGTGTGTGTGTGTGTGTGTATTAGTAATATAGTATATTTTTACAGTTAAAGTGTCAAGGATAGAAAGCAAATGACTGTATTGGGTTAGATTTCATTGCTAAGCAATGTTTTGGTGGAGTCAGTTTAAGCCAACTATTTTTCTTAGTTTTCCAGGTAGGAAATTATTGTCATTTTACTCAGGGTTAAGCAGGCACTGAGGTATGATGTGCTAATGTGTCCATAAAAGACCCATTTATAGGCCATGGTATGGCTTTATTCATTTATATACAATATATAATTGTATGTCCCGGGCATCCAGCTGCTTACATCTATTTTCTTCCTGGATCAGGTGTCTAATAGTCATATTAAATGGATCACCACCCGATCTCTCAATTGATATCTCTAAATCTGTAACTCCTCTGCTTTTGCCCTTATCAGCAAACAGTCCCACCACCAATCCTGTTATCAAAGCTTTAAAGCCAAGGAGTTTTCCTTGGTTTCTCTTTCCCTCATTACCGTTAGCATGCATCCATCACCAAGTCCTGTCAGTTCTACTCCAAAACGTATTTCAGATTTATCTCTTTCTCTTCATGTCCACCACAACCGCCCTAGTCCAAGACACTGTCATTCGTCAACTGCAACAGCCTCTTCCCTGGTCTCTCCTGCAATTTTATCACACTTCACCAGAGTCTGTCCTCCATGCAGCAGGCAGGGTTATTTTTAAAATCCTCATTCAGATCATGTGCCCCTTAGAAAAACTTCTTCTGGGTTCACATTATTCTTAGCATAAAATCCATGTGCCATGCTTTGGCTTATATTTTGGACCCTGCCAGCCTTGCTGACTTCTCTTCCTCCCTCATGCTCCCTTTGCTTTCATCTCCTCCAGCTTCATGGACCTCCTATCTCTTCCTCAAACATGCCAAGCGCGTTCCCATGATAGGGTCTTTGCATTAAATCCTTATTTGCTTTAAAACCTGGGTTGTTCTTTCCTCTCATCTGGTATGTCAGGAAACGGTCCCGTCGGCTTACGAATCTGTACAATCACAATTGTGTGGTGTGGGAGGCAACGAAACAGTAAAAATGCATTATGAATGTGTTTTATAGACCCAGCCCAAGACCCCATTCCTCAGGCCCTGCCTGGTGGTTTGGATTTCTCCTGCAGTATTTTTATTCATTTTCAACAGTGCACTTGGTATTGTAGAGTCACATGGAAAGCCTCTCTGATGAGACCACTTCAAGTTGAGATCTGGATGGCAAAGCAGAGGAGCTGTACACGCAGACAGAGAGAGTAGAGGAACGTCAGGCCAGGACTCAGAGGATCTGGGCTCTAGTCCTAGATCTATCAGTAGAGTGGTGAACTTATTTCTAGACCCTTTTGTTCTTCTATTTTCATGAAAAGATATCTACTCTGTAGAATAAAATAACCTGCATAGCGTTGCTACGAAGTCAAATAATTTCCACTTCATCATCAGCCAACATTCGTGAGTGTGGATAAGATAATAGGTTGGGTCCTTTGGAGGATTCAGCGAGTATAAACTATGGTTGTTTTTCTAGAACACTGTGTAGCCCAGTTAGGAAGGTAGTTTAAATCTACATGAATACAGCTACAGTTTAAAAAGTGTAGGTTAAGTAAAGTTTAGTTCCGTAGACATTAGTTGCTTGAGGATTTCAGAAGAGAGCTCATTTCTGGTTTAGGTGATCATGGAAAGTTACATGTTGGAGGAGGGATATGAAAACAGCCTTGAATGAGGTCTCTGGTGGGTGAGGAGAAAGAACATTTCAGGTGGGAGAGATAGTTCCAGAGTTTGTACTAGAGTCAATGAAGGTCTTCTGATGACAGCAGTGTCATGATCAACTCTGTCTACCAAAGTGTCCTAGGAGGGAGGGGGTGGGCGTACATTCCCACCTGCCCCAGGCCTCCTGAGACGCAAGGCTGAATCGGCCTCTGGCAAGGATTACATGTTATATCTTAAAATGTTTCATTTTTTTCCAACATATGCCCATTTGTGTCCATAATGAGGTAATATTTTATATGACCGCAAGAGTTGTATTTATTTTTCCCCTCTAATGTTTGAGTAAGTGACAAGTTGCGTATCCTGGCTGTCCTGTGGCTTTGCAGACCCTCCCAGTAGGGCCCTGAGCCCCCAGAGAGCATTCCTCATGATGAAAGCAAAGGAACACTGAGATATTGATTGAATGACCATAAGGCTGGGCAAGAAAGAGCAATGAAAAGATTTCCCCAGGGTTTCATGCTTAAGAGGCTTAGGAAGTGTAGGGTCATTAACAGATATGGGAAGCTGGGAGGACAGAGCTCACTCAGTCACCATCGTAAGTATTGCACATACAATTTAGAAATGGGTTGAAAACTTACCAGTCACATAAGAAGCGTGAGGTTGTCATTGTCCTCAGACCAAGGCCCCAATAAGCCCAGTGCCAAGCCCTTGGTCTAGTGCTTTCCGTATCTGTCCTTCCAGATCCTCATGGCAGCCTTAAGAGGTAGGTATAATTATTCCCATTTTGCAGGTTAGAGGTTGAAGGTTAGAGCAGTGGTTCTCAACTGGGGGACTGTCCTGCTCAGGGAACATCTGACATTTTCCATTGTCATGATCGAGGGCAGAGTTGCTACTGGCATCAAGCAGGCAGAGGCCAGGGATGCTGCTAACCGTCTCACAATGCAGAGGACAGCTCCCGCTGCAAAGATTTATCAGGCCTAAAGTGTCGATATCGCCACAGTGGAGGGTTTTGGTTTAAAAAAAACTTTGTTAATGGTTATTTATTTTTGAGAATGGGGTGGTGATGGTATCCAGGAGGGAGATAGAGAGAGGGAGACACAGAATCCAAAGCAGGCTGCAGGCTCTGAGCTGTCAGCACAGAGCCCAACACGGGGCTCGAACCCACAAACCGCGAGATCATGATCCAAGCCAAAGTTAGATGCTTAACCAACTGAGCTACCCAGGCGCCCCAAGGATCTTGGTTTAGAAGGATTAAGTACCTTGCCCAAGGTAATGCAGCTAATAAGTAGCAGAGCCAGGACCTTCCTGACAAGAAGTCCCAAACACTTTGTTTCAAATCAGTTGTTTCATATCAGTCTGCCTCCCAAGGTCACAAAACAGCAAAATCTAAAAGTCTGAATTATTATTTTTAAATATGGAGATTTTAAGAACAATTTAAGAATGGAGGTGATATTTTAAAAATAAGCATCCAGCAATAGCACTATAGCCATTATCCAAAGGACACAGGAGTGCTGATGCATAGGGGCACATGTACCCCAATGTTTATAGCGGTGCTTTCAACAATAGCCAAATTACAGAAAGAGCCCAAAAGTCTGTCAGCTGACGAATGGATAAAGAAGACGTGGTTTATACACATGGTGGAATACTACATGGCAATGAGAAAGAATAAAATCTTGCCATTTGCAACATTGTGGATGGAACTGGAGGGTATTATGCTGAGTGAAATGAGTCAGTCAACGAAAGACAAACACCATGTTTTTCACTGATATGTAGAATTTGGAAACTTAACAGAAGACCTTAGGGGAAGGGAAGAGGAAACAATAGTTTCAAACAGAGAGGGAGGGAGTCAAACCATAAGAGACTCTTTAATACAGAGGACAAACTGAGGTTGATGAGGGGTGGGGGAGAGGGGAGAGTGGGGGTTGGGCACTGAGGAGGGCACTTGTTGGGAGGAGCACTGGGTGTTGCATGGAAGCGATGAATCATGGGAATCTACTGCCAAAGCCAAGAGCACACTGTACACACTGTATGTTAGCCAACTTGACAATAAATTATATTTAAAAAAGTAAAAAAAAAAAAAAGTAAGCATCCAATCACATTGGTTGCTAGTGCTGCTTTTCGCTTTGCATGATGAGGTCTTGCCCCGGGACAGCATTCACCTGTTTCGGGAGCTAAGCAAGTACCTGTGGTTTATTTCAGGCGTCATTCTCTCAGAAGACCAACCTGTCGTCCCTGTGTCATCTACCTCACCTGGTGTCAGAACGGAAAGCTCACCTGCCTGTAAAGCGTGTGCTGTGCCGGAGACCGTGACCCCGCCGGCCATACCCACAAAACCAGCTGTGGCAGGAAGTCGAACCGGCGATCAGGGGAAGGAGAGGGGAGGCAAGGGGCCGACCCCGATGCGCCACCCATCCGAGGGTGGATTAGCAGAGAAAGAAGCCTTGAGGAAGTTGCCACACTTGTCTCTGTCTCAGTATGACTTACTAGAAACCGATGTCTCTGTCCAGCCCTGGGGGAGTGAGGCTTCAGTCCTCAGTGCAGAACCTGAAAATTACGCCCCGGGCTCCTTAAGGGAAGGGTTGCAGAGCAAGTCCCCTCCGGAAAGCCTGAGCAGTAGCTGCCCTCAGTGCGACACCGTCATAGCCAGACCTGCACCTGCACCGGCTTCCCGGGACGCCTCCCGACAGGTGGACCCACCCTTGAACCAGGAAGTGGACTACTCGGAGAGTGAGGTCGCTGTCACTCTCATTGATACTTCTCAACCCGGAGACCCTCTAAGTCTGCATGAACCCATTAAAATTGTCATCACCATGAGCAGCACCCAGAACTCCATGACAGACCTGGACAGCTCGCTCCACCTGAAGGTAATCGGCACTGAGAGCGCCAGGGTAAAGTCTGACGCTGAACCGGCTGCCCCAGGGGTGGCCGGTCCTCCCCACGCTGAGCAGATAAAGATTCCTGTCATCACGCTGGAGCTCTCTGAGGACGGGGCAGGAGGCGCGATGTGTCCCGACGGCAGTGGAGGTGACAGGACTCCCGAGAGATTGATGGTGGAGACATCATCCAATCAGTGTTCTGGCTATGAATCTGGGGAAGGGGGAAACGCCACAAAGGATGGCAGCCCTTCCTCCACAGGAGACCGCCGTGAAACAACCCCCCCATTCACACCTCACATGGCCCCTGAGTCTGAGGGGGCAAAGGAAGGCCAGGCTAACCTTGACCCATCATCTTGTAAAACCAGCCATGAAAAGAGACACACCCGAGTTCTCAGTGTGGACAGCGGGACAGATGTCTTCTTGAGCAAGAGTTCCGCAGAAATTATTAGCGATAAAGAAAAAACAATGCCAACTTCCAAATCTGACCTAGAGGCTAAGGAAGGACAAATACCAAATGAATCCAACTTCCTGGAATTTGTCTCCCTATTAGAATCAATCAATACTTCCAAGCAGGTGGCATCCAACCAAAGGAATGGCTCAGTGGAGCAGAACAAAGACACTGGACCTCTTGAAGGTACGATTCCACAGCATGTCTGTCGTGATGCACAGAAGGCAGTACATGTGTTGATTACCTTCTGTGATTTGGTTTTGCAAATGGCGGGATATTGGGCTGTTGCTGCTGGGCGTTATTGATCATTGCTGAATGTGCCAATACTAAACTGTGTGCTGAGCATATATTAACACAGGCTTACTCCAGCAGGAACTCTTAGGCGTAGGAATGAATGTTTGGCTTCCCTAGAAGGCCACAATATTTACTTCCAAGGAAATAAGCAATTATGTTTTATCACTGGAACAAAAACTCACAATAGATTTTTCTCTATAGAATAGATGCATTCTGGGAAAGCTGATTGTAAAGTACATTTCTGGGAGATGAATCCACGTTTCTGGTGAATTCCATTATAAAATCCTGTAAGCAAGACTCTTTAAGTATCCCAGTTTGTAAACATAATTATAACAAACACAGAACTCTTAATTTATGTCAAGCATTGTCCTAAGCATGTCACGTGTATTAACAAGGATGACCACACATTGTCGTCTGCCCCAGAGGTGCCCCATTTATGCTTATTTTGCCATCAAAATTAGTAATAGCACCACCTTTCACTCTCAAAAGTGTTCCCGGCTTGAATAAATTATACAGTCACTCTCATCTTTACTCATTTACTTCTCATATAGCCTTATTTAATTAGCCACATGTGCTACTGGCTACCATATTGGATACTGTACCCTGTACCCGTGTGTCTTCCCGGGAAGTGTTGTGTATGGTGGACAGAGCCTTTGCTTTAGGACCTCAGAGCCCAGGGGCAAAGTTTTGGTTTTGCAGTACCAGCTGGGTGAGATTGGACAACTTACCAAATCCACCTGAGTCACAATTTCTTCAATAAGGCAGAAGTAACAATATATTATAGATTTACTGTAAGGATTCAGTTAGGAAAATAGGTGAAAAGTCTTCTTCCATGATCAATTTCGGCCTTTTATTCTCATTTTCCCCTCAGGCCACATGTCAGATTTATTTGACTTGTCTACTTAAGTTTCTGTTCTTAAATTTGTCAGCCAACCACATTCAATCTGAACCATATTAAATGGGAAATCTAGAGGTGTACAAAGAAATGATGCTACGGGGTGTTCTATGGAAAGGAAGAGGCTTGTTTTCAGGAATCTGCAGATGAGGCAGGGACTGGGGAGGTGGAGTGGATTATTTACCTCTTCCAGGAAAGGACAGAGGTTTTTAATTGAAGGATGAAAGAGAAGGAGGTAAGTCTTTTAGTTCTTGGAAGGTAAGAACTAAAGGTGGCAGATTAGGTGCTGTTTCACTTATGTCTTGGAGATCGGTAATATCTTCTTGCTCCTCTATCACTACATAATAACTTGTTATGTGCTGTTATCTAAAAACCCAATTTCTTGTATATGCTGTATGTTAGCCAACTTGGCAATAAATTATCTTAAAAAAAGAAAACCAATTTCAGAGTAGATTTCTAAAACACGAGAGTGTTTAATGATACCAGCAGCGTAGGCAATGCACCCTCATCATCTTTCACCTGCTTGATAGTGGAACAGTGCTTGAGCTTTCCATGATTGCAGCAAGATACATGATTTCCCAGTTCTCCCTATGATGCTCTCATTTCCAACCCAGCCCGTCCCCTCAAAGGATTATCTTCAGGGCTTGGGTATATCCCAAGGTTCAAGGCTATGGAAAACCACACGTGTATCAAAAGCCTTCTAAAACCATGTTTTTGTTTTGCTTTGGTGCAGCTTGATTTAACTTTGTGGAAATAAACAAAGACCACTCAAATGAGGAGAGGCAAAGGCTATTATTCAGAGCCTGCTATGGCAAGGGAGCCAGCCAGCCTTACCTGTGTTTTGGCAGAGACTCAAAGGCAGGTGGAGGAGTGGCAAAGCTTTGAAACGGAGGAAAGGAAGGCTTCAGGAGTGCTCTGACTGGAGGCTGGGGACCTACAGGCCAATCACAGCATCCCGTGTGACTGGTACAGGAAACGGGGACAAAAGTTAGGGAAGCTCTCAGTAATTAATCAAGTCCTGGCCATTTTGGGCTGATTCTTACAGAGGTTATCATTTGGCTTCCTGAACTGTTTGCTAGAAATAATCCTCCGACTTCCTACACGTCTGACTTGCCCATAGTATGTTGACTCCCTGGGCTGGTTGCTGTAGATTGTGAGTCAGAGCTCTATTTATATATATATATTTTGTGTGGCCACCACCTATTTTATATACAATCTCTTCTAGAATTTTGAAGGAAATCATCATAAATGATCCTTTTTGAAGAATTATCCAAAGCATGGAAAAATGGAAACAAGCTAAATTTACAACAATAGGGCTCTGGTTCAATAAATTATGGTGTATCAATGTAATATTACAGAACTACCATTTTTAGATTGTATAGAAGAAGATCTGATGTCATTAAGTATTTATGATACTTTAACACAAATATAACAGTTATAAAATTGTATCTGATTACAACTTAATTTTTGTAAAAAAAAAAAAGGTATATGCCTAGGAGAAAAGACAGGCATGGTGTGTATGTATCAAATTGGCTCCTGTATCATCATGATAGGGTTAAGAGTGATTTAAAATTTTTTCTTTTCTCTAGTTTTAGTTATATACAATTCATATGCACTGTTTTTATAGACAGAAACTTCCCATGAATGTGTTATTTTAAAGGGAAAAAGGAAAACAAATAGTCTATATGTTGACATATGCAATGTACCCATTTAAGAGAAGGAGAGGCTAAAATATGAGAAAGAGACATGAATAAATAGGAGAAAGATAGCATGAAGGGGTAGGTAGAGCGGTCTGTATTTGCCTTCTGCCATTTTGTATGTGATATGATCACTGGCTAACACTGCTTGTTATGATAGCACTTTCTCACTAACGGGTTTCCTGAAAACTGAAAACTTATCTCTTGACAAGCTATCAAATGAAAGGCAAACATTTTTGGATCCAAGAAATTCTAATGGTAGTTTCACAGATGTGCAGGGAATGTTTATCTAGAGGACCCACATAGAAGCCGGCAATGTTTCTCTGATTGCCTGGAGGCTGAAGATGAAAAACGGTGTTCTATACATAATCGTGTGATTCATACTCAGGGGAGCTAATATAAGTTTACTTTTTGAGGGCCCGTGCAGATCTTGGTGGCATGTCTCATGGGTTCAAAACACTCACTTGTGTTCTTCTCTTAGACAACAGTTTACTCAGAAGAACATAACTCTTGGTATCTTTGGTCTTGGGAATACAGTGGTCATTATAACCCTAGAAGTGGCTGTTGGGGTGTATCCTCAGACAAGGAAGGGCTGACCCTCAGGGGCGGATTCCGTGGTGCATCACGGTATAAGCCAAGACTCTTATTTGGTCAGTTGTTTAAAGAGGACTGCAAAAACTCAAAGAACCTATTCGTACCTCTTGGCTTTGGCATTCTTCTTCGTGTTCAATTATTCTTGGGGCAAGGAGCAGGTGCAGTATCTCACTGTGTCTGCCAAGTATATAGTTCAAAGTCAGCTCTAATGAATATCCACCTTAGGAAGGGACTACGTCCACCTTTACCTTGAAAATTTAGATGTGGAGAATGAGTGAGAAGGAATGATTGATAAGATTATAAAGTGGCAAATGGGACCTTGCTCCAAAATAGCCAGGTTTGTTTATGTAATTATTTTTTCCTCTGATGCTGTCCATTTATGAGTTATGAACCTTTCAGGCCCAAGTAATCTCAATGGGTGACTTTCAACTCGCTGAGCCAGTGGTCACAGGGTTTATTTCAAGGGAATCCCTGAGCCTCGAGTAGATGATGTCCATAGGTATCTAAATCACCTCTCTAACATATAAACATTTCTCTTTTTCAATACTTGGGCACTGTCATAATTAGTAAAATTAAAATTTGTTTAAACACATTCTGAATTCATAGGAGCTATGCAGATTTTCTGTCTATTCTTGTTTCAGTTTTGGTAACTTATTTCCAAGAGGTTTCACATTAATGTCTTGTTGAACATTATGTGAACACATAAAATGGTGTTTTTCAGATAACTGCTCCCAGGAGAAAAGGGAGGAAATCCAGGAAAGTGAAAAGCCTAACGGACACAGTTCCAAACAAGGAAAACCAGACGTGCAAAGTCAAGACCACACTAGCACCAGCCCCGTGTTCACTGAGCCTGCCAAGATCACAACCCTGTGAGTGTAACTTACTTACTTAGCTTCATGTTGGTGCAAAGTGTGAAGCAACCTCCATTAGTGGCTGCTTCTTTTAATGGTTTGTTAAGGATAAAGAGGAGTTCCTAACAGTTTTTGAAACTTTTATATATGTTAAGTTTCCAGGGCAATAGACAAAGACAAATAATCTACAGGGTAACTTCCCAGCAAGATAGTTCTGTCTTGCAAGTCATCAGTGGGCCTGAAACATCTGTGCAAGAAGAGATGTCTGTGGATGCTATGCATGTCTTCATTGATGAACATGGTAAGTCTTTAGAGCTCGTTACTAACAGGGAGGAAGGGATAAAGCTGGTGGCTTTCTCATGCCCATGTGGTCTCTTAGCCTCAGCTCTAGACTTTGGAACAGGAAGACTTAGTCCTACGGTGGCTCACATATAATGTTCTCAGAGCAGAGCGTTCTCCTTCCTGCCTCAGGGCCTTTGCACATAGCATGACCCTGTGCTGGCAATGTGCTGTTTATCGTTCATATCTTAATTCTAAAGAAAGCTCTTGAGGGAAACCTTTTCTGGACTCCCCAGGCTTGGTCAGATTCCTTTGCTCTCTGCTCTCAACACCCTGTCCTTTTTCTTCTTTGATACAATTATAATGTCTAATTATAAATTGACCTATAAAATTTGATTAATGGTATTTTCCCCCTCACAACTGTGAACTTTAGGAAAGCAGTGCCTAGTATCTAGTAAATATTTCCTGGATGTATGTTGAAAATATGACCTTGATATGTATGTTTAGTGTTTTGTTATAAAAAGGATTTAAAATAGAGAAAGAAAGAAAAAATAAAGAGAAGGAAGGAAGAGAGGGAAGAAAGAAAGGAAGGGAAGGTAGGGAAGGGGAGGGGAGGAAAGGAGGAAGGAAGGAATATTAAGTGGCACGCTGAAAGTTCTGTAGATAAGTGATATAGGTCCTTGTTTTTGAGGATGGGTTTTTGGCTTAAGACATCAATTAATGTTTTTTATACATCAGGTAATGTTTGTTATTTTACTCTCAAAAGGATCCTGGTTTGGATAATAAATTCTATGGTTACCCTATCCATAGATCAGTCTTTTGTGGTCTGAAGTGTTTTGCGTCTGCAGACTTAGAAGAAGCCTTTTACACTATGAAGAACAACATTAACACTTCTATCAGAGCCTCCAGGGGGGCTGTGGTCTTCCTTCTCCTTGTATCTCTTGGTGGGAGGAACCTTCGGGTGAGGTCCTGTCCTTCTGTCTCCATTCCAGCTGCTGCTAACACACTTAATTACGCTCCGGTGTCACCTGAAGAAGGTACTCCTCAAACCTATTCTGGGGAGAGACCATTTACATTTACAAAGTGAACTGATTTTCACACCTCAGTCCCCGGAACCTCTTTAGCAGACTAATGTAACCCTGCAAATTAATTCCAGCTCTCGCTGTTCCTCATTACCAGGCTGACACAGCAGTCAGTGCTCTGTGCCAGGGCTCGTCTGCGAATCCGAGGTGGGGATGGTCTCGGGCACTCCGCCAGTCACATCCACACACGTGATAAGCCTCTTTTAGCACGTGGTACAAAGGCACATGGGCCTGGCATATTCCATCACGCTGACACGTGATGAAAACGTATGAAACAGGGAGCTGAAGACAGTTGCCCTCGAACAGCAGAGCTTTGAACCGCAGTGGTCCACTTACACACGTCTTTTGCTGTTGTTGTTTGTTTTCTTTGTTTTTTGTTTTTTGTTTTTGTTTTTGGATAAATACAGTGCAGTACCATAAATGTATTTTCTCTTCCTTATGATGTTCTTAATGACATTGTCTTTTCTCTGGCTTACTTTATTATAAGAATACAATATATAAAACATAGGACATTCAAAATGTGTGTTAATTGACTTTATGTTATGGGTAAGGCTTTCCTTGTTAATTAGTAGTTGAGTTTTTGGGGGAATCAGAGTTGTAAGTGACTTCCAACTGCGTGGGTGGTCTGTGCCCCCATCCTCTGAGTTGTCCGAGGGTCAAATGTATATAAAGGTGAATTAAGAGATTGTGCAAATTAATTGATCAGAAGCAATTAATTAATAGGTAACTGAGGCAAACTTGTCTGAGCATACTATTAGAGAGGTATGTCAAGAAGGTTTTTTTAGTTACACATTCTGTGGAAAAATACAAAGAATGGACCTAGATTACCAACAGTTATTATTAAAACAGTCCAAAATGAGTTCCTTGTAACTCGAAAAATATATAAGCTGAAATGATCATATACAAATAATTGTCTGATACTCCTTTCTGAAATTTTATGATTTTCTAGGGGAAATTAGATCCTGTTATTTGAAGTCTGGAAATCAGAAAGAAGGCCCTTTGCAGCATCAGCCATCAAATTGTGACAGCTGCTCTCGTGCTAGGTAAGTGGAGTTCTGGTTTCAGGTTTGGGAGCACTTGCCTTGCTGGGAGGCATGTAAATTAGTTTGACTGCAAATGAAGTGAGGATCCTGGTATAGAATGAATGTGTTAATCTGTTGGTAGGTGTCAAAGCATGTGGCTTTTGTGTGCAAGAAAAAGAAACTCTGAAAAAATAAAAAATAAACAGAGTCATTTTTGCAGTGGCCACGTCCGTACAAAAATGAATATAACGTGTAAATATCAAGAGAGAGGAGCCCTGTGCAAGCAACAGTGCCCCCTCTGGCAGGACACTGGTATAGCACAAGAACTCCATCTTAGATTTGTCCTGAGGAATGAACCAGAAACGTAGTCCTCACCCTCAGTAATGAAGGCAAGCTCTTTCGTAGGTAGATAATCTAAACATCTTTCCTATTTTCTTCCTTCATAATGTATCCAACAACTTCCTAAATTATGTTCTAAATTACATTACTTAAGTCTGATACTGAGTTAGCTTGTGCATCTAGAACATACCTGGATTCACAGGTGAGCTGTAAACTTTGCTGGCGGGCGGAATTCATGGTTCATTCTGGACTTCAAGATTCGATGAGAAGAATTCACATGGACACACCTCAGTTGCCTGCTCTTTAGTGTGGAAGAACCTTTTACACGTCTGCTCCTTTAGAACGGTGTGTGAAGATTCATGGGAGTCCTTTGTGGTGTGATTAGAAAGCCTTAGGCTTCACGCCTGGGGAGTCCAAAGGGAGTTGCAGGAATGTAACTCCAGAGCCTGTGTTCGGTGCTCCTTCCCAGGGGCCAAGTCTCCTGCACGGGTGTGCCTGGCAGACCGAAGGAGGAGCTTCACGGGGGCCTAGAAGAAAGTCTGTCTTTCTTGTGCTCTGGTGTCCAGGTGGAATTTTGCTGTGTCCCAGCCCTTTAGGGTGTTTGCCACTGCCGTGGAAGAACGCTGGTGTCAGCCTTCCGGAGTCGACGGGGGCTGTAGGTGGCGGCTCTCCCAGGCCACACTGTCCCCACTGGACCCCGGCCCCGAGGCTGCCTGCTGTGCCCAGGGCCACTCCTGCAGGGACAGGCCTGTTCTCCGATGAGGTTTTTTGGGGATGATAGTGGGGTTCGTGGGGTATGGAGCCAACGACCAGGCAAGAATTCTTGAAGACGCCTTTGGTGCAAAAAGGTGATGTCACAAAAGCACGGGGACAGGACCGTGGGCAGGAAGAGCTGCCCCGGGACTGTGAGGAGAGACTGGTTATACACTATGGGGGTGGGGGGAGGGAAAGTCCAGGGGAAGTTTCCAGCGAGATTTTCATGTGCTAAGGACTCACAGGCTGCTGGAGGCCTCGCTGTTGTCAGGCTAAGGTGGTTTTTCCCCAGCAAAGCATTAGCAGTAAGACAGGAGGGCGTTCAGAGAAACGCTGTACTCTGCCTGCCTCAGGCATTTGTCAGTGGGCGCAGGTTATAAGGAAATTTAGTTCTATCTGCCGTTTCCTTCTGCCTTTGTTTCCCA